>NC_083414.1:73574967-73758707 GCF_020745735.1 Hemiscyllium ocellatum | reverse complement strand
GAACAGACAGAGTGACAATATAATGAACTGGGAATAGGGACAGAATGATAATACAATGAACTCGGGATAGGAACGACCAGTGTGAGTATATAATGAATTGGGAATCGGATAGACAGAGTGACAATATAATGAACTGGAAATAGGAACCGACAGAGTGCCAAGTAAATGAACTGGGAATAGCGACAGAGAGAGTGACAATATAATGAACCGGGAATAGGGACAGACAGTGACAATGTAATGAACTGGGAATAGGGACAGAGTGAAAATATAATGAACTAGGAAGAGAGACAGAGTGACAGTATAATGATCTTGGAATAGGGACAGGTAGAGTGACAATATAATGAAATGGGAATATGGACAGAGAGACACAATATAATGAATTGGGAATAGGGACAGACAGTGACAATGTAATGAACTCCGGATAGGGACAGACAGAGTGACAATATAATGAGCTGGGAATATTGACAGACAGGGTGAAAATATTATCAACTGGGAATCGGAACAAACAGAGTAACAATGTAATGAACTAGGAAAAGGGACAGACAAAGTGACAATATTAACAATGGCAATAGGAAAGACAGTGTGACAACATAATGAACTGGGAATAGTGACAGAGTGACAATATAATGAACTGAGAATAGGGACAGACAGAGTGACAATACAATAAACGGGAGATAGGAACAGACAGAGTGACAATATAACGAACTGGGAATAGGGACAGAGACAGTGTGACAATATAATGAACTGGGAATAGACAGACAGAGTGACAATACAATAAACGGGAGATAGGAACAGACAGAGTGACAATATAATGAACTGGGAATAGGGACAGACAGAGTGACAATATAATGAACTGGGAATAGGGACAGAGTGATAATACAATGAACAGGGGATAGGAACGACCAGAGTGAGTATATAATGATTGGGAATAGGGACAGACAGAATAACATCATAATGAACTGGGAATAGGGACAGAGTGATAATACAATGAACTCTGGATAGGAACGGACAGAGTGATATATAATGAATGGGAACAGGGACAGACAGAGTAACAACATAATGAACTGGAATAGGAACAGACAGAGTGACAAGAAAATGCACTGGGAATAGTGACAGAGTGACAATGTACTTAACTGTGAATAGGGACAAACAGAGTGACAATATAATAAACTGGAATAGAGACAGACAGAGTGACAATACAATGAACTGGGGATAGGACCAGACAGAGTGACAATACTATTTACTGGGAATAGAGACAGATGGAATGACAATATAATGAGCTGGGAATACAGACAGACAGAGTGACAACACAATGAACTGGAAATAGGGACAAACAGAGTGACAATGTAATGTACTGGGAATGGGGACAGTGTGACAATATAATGAATAGGAATAGGAAGAGAGAGTGACAAGAAAATGAACTGGGAATAGTGACTGAGTGATAATGTACTTAACTGTGAATAGGGACAGACAGAGAGACAATACAATAAACGGGGATAAAAACAGACAGAGTGACAATATAATGAACTGGGAATAGGGACAGACAGAGTGACAATATAATGAACTGGGAATAGGGACAGACAGAGTGACAATATTAACAACTGGGAATAGGAACAGACATAGTGACAATATAATGAACTGGGTATAGGGACAGACAGAGTGAAAATATAATGAACTGGGAATACGGACAGAGCGAGTGACAATATAATGAACTGGAAATTGTAACAGAGAGAGTGACAAGAAAATGAACTGGGAATAATGACAGAGTGACAATGTACTTAACTGTGAATGGGTACAGACAGAGTGACAATATAATAAACTGGGAATAGGGACAGACAGACTGACAATACCATGAACTGGGGATAGGACCAGACAGAGGGAAAATATAATGAACTCGGAATAGGAACAGACAGTGTGACAATGTAATGAACTCAGCATAGGGACAGACAAGAGTGACAATGCAATGAACTGGGAATAGGGACAGGCTGACAATACAATGAACTGGGAATAGGGTCAGACAGAGTGAGAATGTAATGAACTAGGAATGGGGACAGAGTGACAATACAATATACTGGGAATATGAACAGACAGAGTGACAATATAATGAACTGGGAATTGGGACAGACAGAGTGACAATATAATGAACTGGGAATAGGGGCAGACAGAGTGACAATGTAATGAACTGGGAATAGGGACATAGTGATTATACAATAAACTGTGGAGAGGAACAGACAGAGTGATGAAACAATGAATTGGGAATAGGGACAGACAGAGTGACAATATACTTAACTGGGAATAGGAACAGAGACAGTGTGACAATATAATGAACTGGGACTAGGGACAGACAGAGTGACAATATAATGAACTGGGAATAAGGACAGAGAGAGTGACAATACCATGAACTGGGAACAGGGACAGACAGAGTGACATTATAATGCACTGGGAACACGGACAGACAGCGTGACAATATAATGAACTGGGAATAGAGACAGAGTGACAATGTAATGATCTGGGAAGATGGAATGACAGTGTGATAACATAATGAACTGGGAATAGGGACAGACAGAGTGACAATGTAATGATCTGAGAAGATGGAATGACAGCGTGATAACATAATGAACTGGGAATAGGAACAGACAGAGTGACAATATAATGATCTGGGAATAGGGACAGACAGAGTGACAATATAATGAACTGGAAATAGGGGCAGACAGAGTTACAATGTAATGAACTGGGAATAGGGACAGACAGTGTGACAATGTAATGAACTCAGCATAGGGACAGACAAGAGTGACAATGCAATGAACTGGGAATAGGGACAGGCTGACAATACAATAAACTGGGAATACGAACAGACAGAGTGACAATATAATGAAATGGGAATTGGGACAGACAGATTGACAATATAATGAACTGGGAATAGAGACAGACAGAGTGACAATGTAATGATCTGGGAAGATGGAATGACAGCGTGATAATATAATGAACTGGGAATAGGAACAGACAGAGTGACAATATAATGATCTGGGAACAGGGACAGAGTGACAATATAATGAACTGGGAATAGGGACAGACACAGTGACAATATAATGAACTTGGAATAGGGACATAGTGATTATACAATAAACTGTGGAGAGGAACAGACAGAGTGATGAAACAATGAACTGGGAATAGGGACAGACAGAGTGACAATACACTTAACTGGGAATAGGAACAGAGACAGTGTGACAATATAATGAACTGGGACTAGGGACAGAGAGAGTGACAATATAATGAACTGGGAATAAGGACAGAGAGAGTGACAATACAATGAACTGGGAACAGGGACAGACAGAGTGACAATATAATGCACTGGGAACACAGACAGACAGCGTAACAATATAATGAACTGGAATAGAGACTGAGTCACAATGCAACAAACTGGGAATCGTTACAGATAGAGGGACAATGTAACGATTGGGAATCGGGACAGAGAGTGACAATGAAATGAACAGGGAATAGAGAAGAACAGAGTGACAATACAATGAACTGGGGATAGGCACAGAGTGACAATATAATAAACTGGGAATAGGGACAGACAGTGTGACAACATAATAAACTGGGAATAGAGACAGACAGAGAGACAATACAATAAACGGGGGATAAAAACAGACAGAGTGACAATGTCATGAACTGGAATATGGACTGACAGAGTCACAATATCATGAACTCGGCATAGGGACAGACAGAGTGACAATATAATGAACTGGGAATAGAGACAGACAGAGTGACAATGTAATGATCTGGGAAGATGGAATGACAGCGTGATAACATAATGAACTGGGAATAGGAACAGACAGAGTGACAATATAATGATCTGGGAACAGGGACAGAGTGACAATATAATGAACTGGGAATAGGGACAGACAAAATGACAATATAATGAACTTGGAATAGGGACATAGTGATTATACAATAAACTGTGGAGAGGAACAGACAGAGTGATGAAACAATGAACTGGGAATAGGGACAGACAGAGTGACAATACACTTAACTGGGAATAGGAACAGAGACAGTGTGACAATATAATGAACTGGGACTAGGGACAGACAGAGTGACAATATAATGAACTGGGAATAAAGACAGACAGAGTGACAATACAATGAACTGGGAACAGGAACAGACAGAGTGACAATATAATGCACTGGGAACACGGACAGACAGCGTGACAATATAATGAAGTTGGAATAGAGACTGAGTCACAATGCAACAAACTGGGAATAGGGACAGATAGAGGGACAATGTAACGATTGGGAATCGGGACAGAGAGTGACAATGAAATGAACAGGGAATAGGGAAGAACAGAGTGACAATATAATGAACTGGGGATAGGGACAGACGGAGTGACAATATAATAAACTGGGAATAGAGACAGACAGAGTGACAATGTAATGATCTGGGAAGATGGAATGACAGCGTGATAACATAATGAACTGGGAATAGGAACAGACAGAGTGACAATATAACGATCTGGGAACAGGGACAGAGTGACAATATAATGAACTGGGAATAGGGACAGACAGAGTGACAATATAATGAACTTGGAATAGGGACATAGTGATTACACAATAAACTGTGGAGAGGAACAGACAGAGTGATGAAACAATGAACTGGCAATAGGGACAGACAGAGTGACAATACACTTAACTGGGAATAGGAACAGAGACAGTGTGACAATACAATGAACTGGGACTAGGGACAGAGAGAGTGACAATATAATGAACTGGGAATAAGGACAGAGAGTCTTAATATGACAAATTGGGAATAGGGACAGACAGAGTGAAACTATAATGAATTGGGAATTGTGACAGAGAGTAACAATATAATGAACAGGTAGTAGAAACAGACAGACAGACAATACAATGCACTGGGAACACAGACAGACAGAGTGACAATATCATGAACTGGGAATAGAGACAGAGTCACAATACAACAAATTGGGAATGTAATGAACTGGGAATCGGAACAGAGAGTGACAACGTAATGAACAGGGAATAGGGATGAACAGAGTAGCAATACAATGAACTGGGGATAGGCATAGACAGAGTGACAATATAATAAAATGGGAATAGGGACAGACAGAGTGACAATATTAACAACTGGCAATAGGAACAGACAGTGTGGCAACATAATGAACTGGGAATAGTGGCAGAGTGACAATATAATGAACTGGGAAAAGGGACAGACAGAGTGACAATACAATAAACGGGAGATAGGAACAGACAGAGTGACAATATAATGAACTGGGAATAGGGACAGATAGAGTGAAAATATAATGAACTGGGAATAGGGACAGAGTGACAATATAATGAACTGGAAATGGGAACAGACAGTGGCAAGAAAATGAACTGGGAATAGGGACAGAGTGATAATACAATGAACTAGGGATAGGAACGGCCAGAGAGAGTATCTAATGAGTTGGGAATAGGGACAGACAGAGTAACAACATAATGAACTGGGAATAGGAACAGACAAAGTGACAAGAAAATGAACTGCGAATAGCGACAGAATGACAATGTACGTAACTGTGAATAGGGACAGACAGAGTGACAATATTATTAACTGGGAATAGAGACAGATGGAGTGACAATATAATGAGCTGGGAATACAGAGAGACAGAGTGACAACACAATGAACTGGGAATAGGGACAGACAGTGACAATGTAATGAACTCGGGATAGGGACAGACAGAGTGACAATATAATGAACTGGGAATATTGATAGACAGGGTGAAAATATTATCAACTGGGAATCAGAACAAACAGAGTAACAATGTAATGAACTAGGAATAGGGAAAGACAGAGTGACAATGTAATGAACTGGGAATAGGGACAGAGTGACAATGTAATGAACTAGGAATAGGGACAGAGTGACAATGTAATGAATTGGAAATAGTGACAGATAGAGTGACAATATAATGAAATGGGAATAGGGCAGACAGAGTGACATTATAATCAATTGGGAATACATAGGGACAGACAGAGTGACAATATAATGAACTAGGAATAGGGACAGAGTCACAATTCAATAAACTGGGAATCGTTACAGATAGAGTGACAATGTAATGAACTGGGAATCGGGACAGAGAGTGACAATGTAATGAACACGGAATAGGGAAGAACAGAGTAACAATACACTGAACTGGGGATAGGCACAGACAGAGTGGCAATATAATTAACTGGGAATAGGGACAGACAGAGTGACAATATTAACAACTAGCAATAGGAACAGACAGTGTGACAACATAATGAAATGGGAATAGTGACAGAGTGACAATATAATGAACTGGGAACAGGGACAGACAGAGTGACAATACAATAAACGGGAGATAGGAACAGACAGAGTGACAACATAATGAACTGGGAATAGTGACAGAGTGACAATATAATGAACTGGGAACAGGGACAGACAGAGTGACAATACAATAAACAGGAGATAGGAACAGACAGAGTGACAATATAATGAACTGGGAATAGGGACAGAATGATAATACAATGAACTCGGGATAGGAACGACCAGTGTGAGTATATAATGAATTGGGAATCGGGACAGACAGAGTAACAACATAATGAACTGGGAATAGGAACCGACAGAGTGCCAAGTAAATGAACTGGGAATAGCGACAGAGAGAGTGACAATATAATGAACCGGGAATAGGGACAGACAGTGACAATGTAATGAACTGGGAATAGGGACAGAGTGAAAATATAATGAACTAGGAAGAGAGACAGAGTGACAGTATAATGATCTTGGAATAGGGACAGGTAGAGTGACAATATAATAAACTAGGAATAGGGACAGACAGAGTGACAGCATAATGAACGGAATAGAGACAGAGTCACAGTACAACAAACAGGGAATTGTTACAGATAGAGTGAGAATGTAATGAACTGGGAATAAAGAAGAACAGAGTGCCAATACAATGAACTGGGGATAGGCACAGACAGAGTGACAATATCATAAACTGGGTATAGGGACAAAGTGATAATACAATGAACTGGGGATAGGAATGGACAGAGTGAGTATATAATGAATTGGGAATATGGACAGACAGGTGACAGTATAATGAACCGGGAATAGGGACAGAGAGTCACTATATAACGAACTGGGCATAGGGACAGACAGAGTGACAATGTAATGAACTAGGATTCGTGACAGAGACTGACAACAGAATGAATTGGGAATAGGGACAGACAGAGTGACAATACAATGAACTGGGAATAGGGCAGAGAGTCACAATATAACGAACTGGGAATAGCTACAGATACAGTGACAATGTAATGAACTGGGAATTGGCATAGAGAGTGACAATATAAGGAACTGGGAATAGCGACAGACAGAGTGACGTTATAATGAACTGAGAATAGGGACAGAGAGTCACAATACAACAAACTAGAAATAGTTACAGATAGAGTGTAATGAACTGGGAATCGGGACAGAGAGTGACAATATAATGAACTGGGAATAGGGACAGAGTGACAATATAATGAACTGAGAATTGGGACAGACAGAGTGACAATACAATAAACGGGAGATAGGAACAGACAGAGTGACAACATAATGAACTGGGAATAGTGACAGAGTGACAATATAATGAACTGGGAACAGGGACAGACAGAGTGACAATACAATAAACAGGAGATAGGAACAGACAGAGTGACAATATAATGAACTGGGAATAGGGACAGAATGATAATACAATGAACTCGGGATAGGAACGACCAGTGTGAGTATATAATGAATTGGGAATCGGGATAGACAGAGTAACAACATAATGAACTGGGAATAGGAACCGACAGAGTGCCAAGTAAATGAACTGGGAATAGCGACAGAGAGAGTGACAATATAATGAACCGGGAATAGGGACAGACAGTGACAATGTAATGAACTGGGAATAGGGACAGAGTGAAAATATAATGAACTAGGAAGAGAGACAGAGTGACAGTATAATGATCTTGGAATAGGGACAGGTAGAGTGACAATATAATGAAATGGGAATATGGACAGAGAGACACAATATAATGAATTGGGAATAGGGACAGACAGTGACAATGTAATGAACTCCGGATAGGGACAGACAGAGTGACAATATAATGAGCTGGGAATATTGACAGACAGGGTGAAAATATTATCAACTGGGAATCGGAACAAACAGAGTAACAATGTAATGAACTAGGAAAAGGGACAGACAAAGTGACAATATTAACAATTGGCAATAGGAACAGACAGTGTGACAACATAATGAACTGGGAATAGTGACAGAGTGACAATATAATGAACTGAGAATAGGGACAGACAGAGTGACAATACAATAAACGGGAGATAGGAACAGACAGAGTGACAATATAACGAACTGGGAATAGGGACAGACAGAATGACAATATAATGAACTGGGAATAGGGACAGACAGAGTGACAATACAATAAACGGGAGATAGGAACAGACAGAGTGACAATATAATGAACTGGGAATAGGGACAGACAGAGTGACAATATAATGAACTGGGAATAGGGACAGAGTGATAATACAATGAACAGGGGATAGGAACGACCAGAGTGAGTATATAATGATTGGGAATAGGGACAGACAGAATAACATCATAATGAACTGGGAATAGGGACAGAGTGATAATACAATGAACTCTGGATAGGAACGGACAGAGTGAGTATATAATGAATTGGGAACAGGGACAGACAGAGTAACAACATAATGAACTGGGAATAGGAACAGACAGAGTGACAAGAAAATGCACTGGGAATAGTGACAGAGTGACAATGTACTTAACTGTGAATAGGGACAAACAGAGTGACAATATAATAAACTGGGAATAGAGACAGACAGAGTGACAATACAATGAACTGGGGATAGGACCAGACAGAGTGACAATACTATTTACTGGGAATAGAGACAGATGGAATGACAATATAATGAGCTGGGAATACAGACAGACAGAGTGACAACACAATGAACTGGAAATAGGGACAAACAGAGTGACAATGTAATGTACTGGGAATGGGGACAGTGTGACAATATAATGAACTAGGAATAGGAACAGAGAGAGTGACAAGAAAATGAACTGGGAATAGTGACTGAGTGATAATGTACTTAACTGTGAATAGGGACAGACAGAGAGACAATACAATAAACGGGGGATAAAAACAGACAGAGTGACAATATAATGAACTGGGAATAGGGACAGACAGAGTGACAATATAATGAACTGGGAATAGGGACAGACAGAGTGACAATATTAACAACTGGGAATAGGAACAGACATAGTGACAATATAATGAACTGGGTATAGGGACAGACAGAGTGAAAATATAATGAACTGGGAATACGGACAGAGCGAGTGACAATATAATGAACTGGAAATTGTAACAGAGAGAGTGACAAGAAAATGAACTGGGAATAATGACAGAGTGACAATGTACTTAACTGTGAATGGGTACAGACAGAGTGACAATATAATAAACTGGGAATAGGGACAGACAGACTGACAATACCATGAACTGGGATAGGACCAGACAGAGGGAAAATATAATGAACTCGGAATAGGAACAGACAGTGTGACAATGTAATGAACTCAGCATAGGGACAGACAAGAGTGACAATGCAATGAACTGGGAATAGGGACAGGCTGACAATACAATGAACTGGGAATAGGGTCAGACAGAGTGAGAATGTAATGAACTAGGAATGGGGACAGAGTGACAATACAATATACTGGGAATATGAACAGACAGAGTGACAATATAATGAACTGGGAATTGGGACAGACAGAGTGACAATATAATGAACTGGGAATAGGGGCAGACAGAGTGACAATGTAATGAACTGGGAATAGGGACATAGTGATTATACAATAAACTGTGGAGAGGAACAGACAGAGTGATGAAACAATGAATTGGGAATAGGGACAGACAGAGTGACAATATACTTAACTGGGAATAGGAACAGAGACAGTGTGACAATATAATGAACTGGGACTAGGGACAGACAGAGTGACAATATAATGAACTGGGAATAAGGACAGAGAGAGTGACAATACCATGAACTGGGAACAGGGACAGACAGAGTGACATTATAATGCACTGGGAACACGGACAGACAGCGTGACAATATAATGAACTGGGAATAGAGACAGAGTGACAATGTAATGATCTGGGAAGATGGAATGACAGTGTGATAACATAATGAACTGGGAATAGGGACAGACAGAGTGACAATGTAATGATCTGAGAAGATGGAATGACAGCGTGATAACATAATGAACTGGGAATAGGAACAGACAGAGTGACAATATAATGATCTGAGAAGATGGAATGACAGCGTGATAACATAATGAACTGGGAATAGGAACAGACAGAGTGACAATATAATGATCTGGGAATAGGGACAGACAGAGTGACAATATAATGAACTGGAAATAGGGGCAGACAGAGTTACAATGTAATGAACTGGGAATAGGGACAGACAGTGTGACAATGTAATGAACTCAGCATAGGGACAGACAAGAGTGACAATGCAATGAACTGGGAATAGGGACAGGCTGACAATACAATAAACTGGGAATACGAACAGACAGAGTGACAATATAATGAAATGGGAATTGGGACAGACAGATTGACAATATAATGAACTGGGAATAGAGACAGACAGAGTGACAATGTAATGATCTGGGAAGATGGAATGACAGCGTGATAATATAATGAACTGGGAATAGGAACAGACAGAGTGACAATATAATGATCTGGGAACAGGGACAGAGTGACAATATAATGAACTGGGAATAGGGACAGACACAGTGACAATATAATGAACTTGGAATAGGGACATAGTGATTATACAATAAACTGTGGAGAGGAACAGACAGAGTGATGAAACAATGAACTGGGAATAGGGACAGACAGAGTGACAATACACTTAACTGGGAATAGGAACAGAGACAGTGTGACAATATAATGAACTGGGACTAGGGACAGAGAGAGTGACAATATAATGAACTGGGAATAAGGACAGAGAGAGTGACAATACAATGAACTGGGAACAGGGACAGACAGAGTGACAATATAATGCACTGGGAACACAGACAGACAGCGTAACAATATAATGAACTGGAATAGAGACTGAGTCACAATGCAACAAACTGGGAATCGTTACAGATAGAGGGACAATGTAACGATTGGGAATCGGGACAGAGAGTGACAATGAAATGAACAGGGAATAGAGAAGAACAGAGTGACAATACAATGAACTGGGGATAGGGACAGAGTGACAATATAATAAACTGGGAATAGGGACAGACAGTGTGACAACATAATAAACTGGGAAGAGAGACAGACAGAGAGACAATACAATAAACGGGGGATAAAAACAGACAGAGTGACAATGTCATGAACTGGGAATATGGACTGACAGAGTCACAATATCATGAACTCGGCATAGGGACAGACAGAGTGACAATATAATGAACTGGGAATAGAGACAGACAGAGTGACAATGTAATGATCTGGGAAGATGGAATGACAGCGTGATAACATAATGAACTGGGAATAGGAACAGACAGAGTGACAATATAATGATCTGGGAACAGGGACAGAGTGACAATATAATGAACTGGGAATAGGGACAGACAAAATGACAATATAATGAACTTGGAATAGGGACATAGTGATTATACAATAAACTGTGGAGAGGAACAGACAGAGTGATGAAACAATGAACTGGGAATAGGGACAGACAGAGTGACAATACACTTAACTGGGAATAGGAACAGAGACAGTGTGACAATATAATGAACTGGGACTAGGGACAGACAGAGTGACAATATAATGAACTGGGAATAAAGACATGGAGAGTGACAATACAATGAACTGGGAACAGGAACAGACAGAGTGACAATATAATGCACTGGGAACACGGACAGACAGCGTGACAATATAATGAAGTTGGAATAGAGACTGAGTCACAATGCAACAAACTGGGAATTGTTACAGATTGAGGGACAATGTAACGATTGGGAATCGGGACAGAGAGTGACAATGAAATGAACAGGGAATAGGGAAGAACAGAGTGACAATATAATGAACTGGGGATAGGGACAGACGGAGTGACAATATAATAAACTGGGAATAGAGACAGACAGAGTGACAATGTAATGATCTGGGAAGATGGAATGACAGCGTGATAACATAATGAACTGGGAATAGGAACAGACAGAGTGACAATATAACGATCTGGGAACAGGGACAGAGTGACAATATAATGAACTGGGAATAGGGACAGACAGAGTGACAATATAATGAACTTGGAATAGGGACATAGTGATTACACAATAAACTGTGGAGAGGAACAGACAGAGTGATGAAACAATGAACTGGCAATAGGGACAGACAGAGTGACAATACACTTAACTGGGAATAGGAACAGAGACAGTGTGACAATACAATGAACTGGGACTAGGGACAGAGAGAGTGACAATATAATGAACTGGGAATAAGGACAGAGAGTCTTAATATGACAAATTGGGAATAGGGACAGACAGAGTGAAACTATAATGAATTGGGAATTGTGACAGAGAGTAACAATATAATGAACAGGTAGTAGAAACAGACAGACAGACAATACAATGCACTGGGAACACAGACAGACAGAGTGACAATATCATGAACTGGGAATAGAGACAGAGTCACAATACAACAAATTGGGAATGTAATGAACTGGGAATCGGAACAGAGAGTGACAACGTAATGAACAGGGAACAGGGATGAACAGAGCAGCAATACAATGAACTGGGGATAGGCATAGACAGAGTGACAATATAATAAAATGGGAATAGGGACAGACAGAGTGACAATATTAACAACTGGCAATAGGAACAGACAGTGTGGCAACATAATGAACTGGGAATAGTGGCAGAGTGACAATATAATGAACTGGGAAAAGGGACAGACAGAGTGACAATACAATAAACGGGAGATAGGAACAGACAGAGTGACAATATAATGAACTGGGAATAGGGACAGATAGAGTGAAAATATAATGAACTGGGAATAGGGACAGAGTGACAATATAATGAACTGGAAATGGGAACAGACAGTGGCAAGAAAATGAACTGGGAATAGGGACAGAGTGATAATACAATGAACTAGGGATAGGAACGGCCAGAGAGAGTATCTAATGAGTTGGGAATAGGGACAGACAGAGTAACAACATAATGAACTGGGAATAGGAACAGACAAAGTGACAAGAAAATGAACTGCGAATAGCGACAGAATGACAATGTACGTAACTGTGAATAGGGACAGACAGAGTGACAATATTATTAACTGGGAATAGAGACAGATGGAGTGACAATATAATGAGCTGGGAATACAGAGAGACAGAGTGACAATACAATGAACTGGGAATAGGGCAGAGAGTCACAATATAACGAACTGGGAATAGCTACAGATACAGTGACAATGTAATGAACTGGGAATTGGCATAGAGAGTGACAATATAAGGAACTGGGAATAGCGACAGACAGAGTGACGTTATAATGAACTGAGAATAGGGACAGAGAGTCACAATACAACAAACTAGAAATAGTTACAGATAGAGTGTAATGAACTGGGAATCGGGACAGAGAGTGACAATATAATGAACTGGGAATAGGGACAGACAGAGTGACAGCATAATGAACGGAATAGAGACAGAGTCACAGTACAACAAACAGGGAATTGTTACAGATAGAGTGAGAATGTAATGAACTGGGAATAAAGAAGAACAGAGTGCCAATACAATGAACTGGGGATAGGCACAGACAGAGTGACAATATAATGAACTGGGTATAGGGACAGAGTGATAATACAATGAACTGGGGATAGGAATGGACAGAGTGAGTATATAATGAATTGGGAATAGGGACAGACAGGTGACAGTATAATGAACCGGGAATAGGGACAGAGAGTCACTATATAACGAACTGGGCATAGGGACAGACAGAGTGACAATGTAATGAACTAGGATTCGTGACAGAGACTGACAACAGAATGAATTGGGAATAGGGACAGACAGAGTGACAATACAATGAACTGGGAATAGGGCAGAGAGTCACAATATAACGAACTGGGAATAGCTACAGATACAGTGACAATGTAATGAACTGGGAATTGGCATAGAGAGTGACAATATAAGGAACTGGGAATAGCGACAGACAGAGTGACGTTATAATGAACTGAGAATAGGGACAGAGAGTCACAATACAACAAACTAGAAATAGTTACAGATAGAGTGTAATGAACTGGGAATCGGGACAGAGAGTGACAATATAATGAACTGGGAATAGGGACAGAGTGACAATATAATGAACTGAGAATTGGGACAGACAGATTGACAATACAATAAACGGGAGATAGGAACAGACAGAGTGACAACATAATGAACTGGGAATAGTGACAGAGTGACAATATAATGAACTGGGAACAGGGACAGACAGAGTGACAATACAATAAACAGGAGATAGGAACAGACAGAGTGACAATATAATGAACTGGGAATAGGGACAGAATGATAATACAATGAACTCGGGATAGGAACGACCAGTGTGAGTATATAATGAATTGGGAATCGGGATAGACAGAGTAACAACATAATGAACTGGGAATAGGAACCGACAGAGTGCCAAGTAAATGAACTGGGAATAGCGACAGAGAGAGTGACAATATAATGAACCGGGAATAGGGACAGACAGTGACAATGTAATGAACTGGGAATAGGGACAGAGTGAAAATATAATGAACTAGGAAGAGAGACAGAGTGACAGTATAATGATCTTGGAATAGGGACAGGTAGAGTGACAATATAATGAAATGGGAATATGGACAGAGAGACACAATATAATGAATTGGGAATAGGGACAGACAGTGACAATGTAATGAACTCCGGATAGGGACAGACAGAGTGACAATATAATGAGCTGGGAATATTGACAGACAGGGTGAAAATATTATCAACTGGGAATCGGAACAAACAGAGTAACAATGTAATGAACTAGGAAAAGGGACAGACAAAGTGACAATATTAACAATTGGCAATAGGAACAGACAGTGTGACAACATAATGAACTGGGAATAGTGACAGAGTGACAATATAATGAACTGAGAATAGGGACAGACAGAGTGACAATACAATAAACGGGAGATAGGAACAGACAGAGTGACAATATAACGAACTGGGAATAGGGACAGACAGAATGACAATATAATGAACTGGGAATAGGGACAGACAGAGTGACAATACAATAAACGGGAGATAGGAACAGACAGAGTGACAATATAATGAACTGGGAATAGGGACAGACAGAGTGACAATATAATGAACTGGGAATAGGGACAGAGTGATAATACAATGAACAGGGGATAGGAACGACCAGAGTGAGTATATAATGATTGGGAATAGGGACAGACAGAATAACATCATAATGAACTGGGAATAGGGACAGAGTGATAATACAATGAACTCTGGATAGGAACGGACAGAGTGAGTATATAATGAATTGGGAACAGGGACAGACAGAGTAACAACATAATGAACTGGGAATAGGAACAGACAGAGTGACAAGAAAATGCACTGGGAATAGTGACAGAGTGACAATGTACTTAACTGTGAATAGGGACAAACAGAGTGACAATATAATAAACTGGGAATAGAGACAGACAGAGTGACAATACAATGAACTGGGGATAGGACCAGACAGAGTGACAATACTATTTACTGGGAATAGAGACAGATGGAATGACAATATAATGAGCTGGGAATACAGACAGACAGAGTGACAACACAATGAACTGGAAATAGGGACAAACAGAGTGACAATGTAATGTACTGGGAATGGGGACAGTGTGACAATATAATGAACTAGGAATAGGAACAGAGAGAGTGACAAGAAAATGAACTGGGAATAGTGACTGAGTGATAATGTACTTAACTGTGAATAGGGACAGACAGAGAGACAATACAATAAACGGGGGATAAAAACAGACAGAGTGACAATATAATGAACTGGGAATAGGGACAGACAGAGTGACAATATAATGAACTGGGAATAGGGACAGACAGAGTGACAATATTAACAACTGGGAATAGGAACAGACATAGTGACAATATAATGAACTGGGTATAGGGACAGACAGAGTGAAAATATAATGAACTGGGAATACGGACAGAGCGAGTGACAATATAATGAACTGGAAATTGTAACAGAGAGAGTGACAAGAAAATGAACTGGGAATAATGACAGAGTGACAATGTACTTAACTGTGAATGGGTACAGACAGAGTGACAATATAATAAACTGGGAATAGGGACAGACAGACTGACAATACCATGAACTGGGGATAGGACCAGACAGAGGGAAAATATAATGAACTCGGAATAGGAACAGACAGTGTGACAATGTAATGAACTCAGCATAGGGACAGACAAGAGTGACAATGCAATGAACTGGGAATAGGGACAGGCTGACAATACAATGAACTGGGAATAGGGTCAGACAGAGTGAGAATGTAATGAACTAGGAATGGGGACAGAGTGACAATACAATATACTGGGAATATGAACAGACAGAGTGACAATATAATGAACTGGGAATTGGGACAGACAGAGTGACAATATAATGAACTGGGAATAGGGGCAGACAGAGTGACAATGTAATGAACTGGGAATAGGGACATAGTGATTATACAATAAACTGTGGAGAGGAACAGACAGAGTGATGAAACAATGAATTGGGAATAGGGACAGACAGAGTGACAATATACTTAACTGGGAATAGGAACAGAGACAGTGTGACAATATAATGAACTGGGACTAGGGACAGACAGAGTGACAATATAATGAACTGGGAATAAGGACAGAGAGAGTGACAATACCATGAACTGGGAACAGGGACAGACAGAGTGACATTATAATGCACTGGGAACACGGACAGACAGCGTGACAATATAATGAACTGGGAATAGAGACAGAGTGACAATGTAATGATCTGGGAAGATGGAATGACAGTGTGATAACATAATGAACTGGGAATAGCGACAGACAGAGTGACAATGTAATGATCTGAGAAGATGGAATGACAGCGTGATAACATAATGAACTGGGAATAGGAACAGACAGAGTGACAATATAATGATCTGGGAATAGGGACAGACAGAGTGACAATATAATGAACTGGAAATAGGGGCAGACAGAGTTACAATGTAATGAACTGGGAATAGGGACAGACAGTGTGACAATGTAATGAACTCAGCATAGGGACAGACAAGAGTGACAATGCAATGAACTGGGAATAGGGACAGGCTGACAATACAATAAACTGGGAATACGAACAGACAGAGTGACAATATAATGAAATGGGAATTGGGACAGACAGATTGACAATATAATGAACTGGGAATAGAGACAGACAGAGTGACAATGTAATGATCTGGGAAGATGGAATGACAGCGTGATAATATAATGAACTGGGAATAGGAACAGACAGAGTGACAATATAATGATCTGGGAACAGGGACAGAGTGACAATATAATGAACTGGGAATAGGGACAGACACAGTGACAATATAATGAACTTGGAATAGGGACATAGTGATTATACAATAAACTGTGGAGAGGAACAGACAGAGTGATGAAACAATGAACTGGGAATAGGGACAGACAGAGTGACAATACACTTAACTGGGAATAGGAACAGAGACAGTGTGACAATATAATGAACTGGGACTAGGGACAGAGAGAGTGACAATATAATGAACTGGGAATAAGGACAGAGAGAGTGACAATACAATGAACTGGGAACAGGGACAGACAGAGTGACAATATAATGCACTGGGAACACAGACAGACAGCGTAACAATATAATGAACTGGAATAGAGACTGAGTCACAATGCAACAAACTGGGAATCGTTACAGATAGAGGGACAATGTAACGATTGGGAATCGGGACAGAGAGTGACAATGAAATGAACAGGGAATAGAGAAGAACAGAGTGACAATGCAATGAACTGGGGATAGGCACAGAGTGACAATATAATAAACTGGGAATAGGGACAGACAGTGTGACAACATAATAAACTGGGAATAGAGACAGACAGAGAGACAATACAATAAACGGGGGATAAAAACAGACAGAGTGACAATGTCATGAACTGGGAATATGGACTGACAGAGTCACAATATCATGAACTCGGCATAGGGACAGACAGAGTGACAATATAATGAACTGGGAATAGAGACAGACAGAGTGACAATGTAATGATCTGGGAAGATGGAATGACAGCGTGATAACATAATGAACTGGGAATAGGAACAGACAGAGTGACAATATAATGATCTGGGAACAGGGACAGAGTGACAATATAATGAACTGGGAATAGGGACAGACAAAATGACAATATAATGAACTTGGAATAGGGACATAGTGATTATACAATAAACTGTGGAGAGGAACAGACAGAGTGATGAAACAATGAACTGGGAATAGGGACAGACAGAGTGACAATACACTTAACTGGGAATAGGAACAGAGACAGTGTGACAATATAATGAACTGGGACTAGGGACAGACAGAGTGACAATATAGTGAACTGGGAATAAAGACATGGAGAGTGACAATACAATG
The DNA here is from genome assembly GCF_020745735.1 of Hemiscyllium ocellatum. NCBI lineage: Eukaryota > Metazoa > Chordata > Chondrichthyes > Orectolobiformes > Hemiscylliidae > Hemiscyllium > Hemiscyllium ocellatum. The sequence goes on along the minus strand of NC_083414.1, from coordinate 73,740,003 downwards.
AACTGGGAACAGGAACAGACAGAGTGACAATATAATGCACTGGGAACACGGACAGACAGCGTGACAATATAATGAAGTTGGAATAGAGACTGAGTCACAATGCAACAAACTGGGAATCGTTACAGATAGAGGGACAATGTAACGATTGGGAATCGGGACAGAGAGTGACAATGAAATGAACAGGGAATAGGGAAGAACAGAGTGACAATATAATGAACTGGGGATAGGGACAGACGGAGTGACAATATAATAAACTGGGAATAGAGACAGACAGAGTGACAATGTAATGATCTGGGAAGATGGAATGACAGCGTGATAACATAATGAACTGGGAATAGGAACAGACAGAGTGACAATATAACGATCTGGGAACAGGGACAGAGTGACAATATAATGAACTGGGAATAGGGACAGACAGAGTGACAATATAATGAACTTGGAATAGGGACATAGTGATTACACAATAAACTGTGGAGAGGAACAGACAGAGTGATGAAACAATGAACTGGCAATAGGGACAGACAGAGTGACAATACACTTAACTGGGAATAGGAACAGAGACAGTGTGACAATACAATGAACTGGGACTAGGGACAGAGAGAGTGACAATATAATGAACTGGGAATAAGGACAGAGAGTCTTAATATGACAAATTGGGAATAGGGACAGACAGAGTGAAACTATAATGAATTGGGAATTGTGACAGAGAGTAACAATATAATGAACAGGTAGTAGAAACAGACAGACAGACAATACAATGCACTGGGAACACAGACAGACAGAGTGACAATATCATGAACTGGGAATAGAGACAGAGTCACAATACAACAAATTGGGAATGTAATGAACTGGGAATCGGAACAGAGAGTGACAACGTAATGAACAGGGAATAGGGATGAACAGAGTAGCAATACAATGAACTGGGGATAGGCATAGACAGAGTGACAATATAATAAAATGGGAATAGGGACAGACAGAGTGACAATATTAACAACTGGCAATAGGAACAGACAGTGTGGCAACATAATGAACTGGGAATAGTGGCAGAGTGACAATATAATGAACTGGGAAAAGGGACAGACAGAGTGACAATACAATAAACGGGAGATAGGAACAGACAGAGTGACAATATAATGAACTGGGAATAGGGACAGATAGAGTGAAAATATAATGAACTGGGAATAGGGACAGAGTGACAATATAATGAACTGGAAATGGGAACAGACAGTGGCAAGAAAATGAACTGGGAATAGGGACAGAGTGATAATACAATGAACTAGGGATAGGAACGGCCAGAGAGAGTATCTAATGAGTTGGGAATAGGGACAGACAGAGTAACAACATAATGAACTGGGAATAGGAACAGACAAAGTGACAAGAAAATGAACTGCGAATAGCGACAGAATGACAATGTACGTAACTGTGAATAGGGACAGACAGAGTGACAATATTATTAACTGGGAATAGAGACAGATGGAGTGACAATATAATGAGCTGGGAATACAGAGAGACAGAGTGACAACACAATGAACTGGGAATAGGGACAGACAGTGACAATGTAATGAACTCGGGATAGGGACAGACAGAGTGACAATATAATGAACTGGGAATATTGATAGACAGGGTGAAAATATTATCAACTGGGAATCAGAACAAACAGAGTAACAATGTAATGAACTAGGAATAGGGAAAGACAGAGTGACAATGTAATGAACTGGGAATAGGGACAGAGTGACAATGTAATGAACTAGGAATAGGGACAGAGTGACAATGTAATGAATTGGAAATAGTGACAGATAGAGTGACAATATAATGAAATGGGAATAGGGCAGACAGAGTGACATTATAATCAATTGGGAATACATAGGGACAGACAGAGTGACAATATAATGAACTAGGAATAGGGACAGAGTCACAATTCAATAAACTGGGAATCGTTACAGATAGAGTGACAATGTAATGAACTGGGAATCGGGACAGAGAGTGACAATGTAATGAACACGGAATAGGGAAGAACAGAGTAACAATACACTGAACTGGGGATAGGCACAGACAGAGTGGCAATATAATTAACTGGGAATAGGGACAGACAGAGTGACAATATTAACAACTAGCAATAGGAACAGACAGTGTGACAACATAATGAAATGGGAATAGTGACAGAGTGACAATATAATGAACTGGGAACAGGGACAGACAGAGTGACAATACAATAAACGGGAGATAGGAACAGACAGAGTGACAACATAATGAACTGGGAATAGTGACAGAGTGACAATATAATGAACTGGGAACAGGGACAGACAGAGTGACAATACAATAAACAGGAGATAGGAACAGACAGAGTGACAATATAATGAACTGGGAATAGGGACAGAATGATAATACAATGAACTCGGGATAGGAACGACCAGTGTGAGTATATAATGAATTGGGAATCGGGACAGACAGAGTAACAACATAATGAACTGGGAATAGGAACCGACAGAGTGCCAAGTAAATGAACTGGGAATAGCGACAGAGAGAGTGACAATATAATGAACCGGGAATAGGGACAGACAGTGACAATGTAATGAACTGGGAATAGGGACAGAGTGAAAATATAATGAACTAGGAAGAGAGACAGAGTGACAGTATAATGATCTTGGAATAGGGACAGGTAGAGTGACAATATAATAAACTAGGAATAGGGACAGACAGAGTGACAGCATAATGAACGGAATAGAGACAGAGTCACAGTACAACAAACAGGGAATTGTTACAGATAGAGTGAGAATGTAATGAACTGGGAATAAAGAAGAACAGAGTGCCAATACAATGAACTGGGGATAGGCACAGACAGAGTGACAATATCATAAACTGGGTATAGGGACAAAGTGATAATACAATGAACTGGGGATAGGAATGGACAGAGTGAGTATATAATGAATTGGGAATATGGACAGACAGGTGACAGTATAATGAACCGGGAATAGGGACAGAGAGTCACTATATAACGAACTGGGCATAGGGACAGACAGAGTGACAATGTAATGAACTAGGATTCGTGACAGAGACTGACAACAGAATGAATTGGGAATAGGGACAGACAGAGTGACAATACAATGAACTGGGAATAGGGCAGAGAGTCACAATATAACGAACTGGGAATAGCTACAGATACAGTGACAATGTAATGAACTGGGAATTGGCATAGAGAGTGACAATATAAGGAACTGGGAATAGCGACAGACAGAGTGACGTTATAATGAACTGAGAATAGGGACAGAGAGTCACAATACAACAAACTAGAAATAGTTACAGATAGAGTGTAATGAACTGGGAATCGGGACAGAGAGTGACAATATAATGAACTGGGAATAGGGACAGAGTGACAATATAATGAACTGAGAATTGGGACAGACAGAGTGACAATACAATAAACGGGAGATAGGAACAGACAGAGTGACAACATAATGAACTGGGAATAGTGACAGAGTGACAATATAATGAACTGGGAACAGGGACAGACAGAGTGACAATACAATAAACAGGAGATAGGAACAGACAGAGTGACAATATAATGAACTGGGAATAGGGACAGAATGATAATACAATGAACTCGGGATAGGAACGACCAGTGTGAGTATATAATGAATTGGGAATCGGGATAGACAGAGTAACAACATAATGAACTGGGAATAGGAACCGACAGAGTGCCAAGTAAATGAACTGGGAATAGCGACAGAGAGAGTGACAATATAATGAACCGGGAATAGGGACAGACAGTGACAATGTAATGAACTGGGAATAGGGACAGAGTGAAAATATAATGAACTAGGAAGAGAGACAGAGTGACAGTATAATGATCTTGGAATAGGGACAGGTAGAGTGACAATATAATGAAATGGGAATATGGACAGAGAGACACAATATAATGAATTGGGAATAGGGACAGACAGTGACAATGTAATGAACTCCGGATAGGGACAGACAGAGTGACAATATAATGAGCTGGGAATATTGACAGACAGGGTGAAAATATTATCAACTGGGAATCGGAACAAACAGAGTAACAATGTAATGAACTAGGAAAAGGGACAGACAAAGTGACAATATTAACAATTGGCAATAGGAACAGACAGTGTGACAAGATAATGAACTGGGAATAGTGACAGAGTGACAATATAATGAACTGAGAATAGGGACAGACAGAGTGACAATACAATAAACGGGAGATAGGAACAGACAGAGTGACAATATAACGAACTGGGAATAGGGACAGACAGAATGACAATATAATGAACTGGGAATAGGGACAGACAGAGTGACAATACAATAAACGGGAGATAGGAACAGAGTGACAATATAATGAACTGGGAATAGGGACAGACAGAGTGACAATATAATGAACTGGGAATAGGGACAGAGTGAAAATATAATGAACTAGGAAGAGAGACAGAGTGACAGTATAATGATCTTGGAATAGGGACAGGTAGAGTGACAATATAATGAAATGGGAATATGGACAGAGAGACACAATATAATGAACTGGGAATAGTGACAGACAGTGACAATGTAATGAACTCCGGATAGGGACAGACAGAGTGACAATATAATGAGCTGGGAATATTGACAGACAGGGTGAAAATATTATCAACTGGGAATCGGAACAAACAGAGTAACAATGTAATGAACTAGGAAAAGGGACAGACAAAGTGACAATATTAACAATTGGCAATAGGAACAGACAGTGTGACAAGATAATGAACTGGGAATAGTGACAGAGTGACAATATAATGAACTGAGAATAGGGACAGACAGAGTGACAATACAATAAACGGGAGATAGGAACAGACAGAGTGACAATATAACGAACTGGGAATAGGGACAGACAGAATGACAATATAATGAACTGGGAATAGGGACAGACAGAGTGACAATACAATAAACGGGAGATAGGAACAGACAGAGTGACAATATAATGAACTGGGAATAGGGACAGACAGAGTGACAATATAATGAACTGGGAATAGGGACAGAGTGATAATACAATGAACAGGGGATAGGAACGACCAGAGTGAGTATATAATGATTGGGAATAGGGACAGACAGAATAACATCATAATGAACTGGGAATAGGGACAGAGTGATAATACAATGAACTCTGGATAGGAACGGACAGAGTGAGTATATAATGAATTGGGAACAGGGACAGACAGAGTAACAACATAATGAACTGGGAATAGGAACAGACAGAGTGACAAGAAAATGCACTGGGAATAGTGACAGACAGAGTGACAATGTACTTAACTGTGAATAGGGACAAACAGAGTGACAATATAATAAACTGGGAATAGAGACAGACAGAGTGACAATACAATGAACTGGGGATAGGACCAGACAGAGTGACAATACTATTTACTGGGAATAGAGACAGATGGAATGACAATATAATGAGCTGGGAATACAGACAGACAGAGTGACAACACAATGAACTGGAAATAGGGACAAACAGAGTGACAATGTAATGTACTGGGAATGGGGACAGTGTGACAATATAATGAACTAGGAATAGGAACAGAGAGAGTGACAAGAAAATGAACTGGGAATAGTGACTGAGTGATAATGTACTTAACTGTGAATAGGGTCAGACAGAGAGACAATACAATAAACGGGGGATAAAAACAGACAGAGTGACAATATAATGAACTGGGAATAGGGACAGACAGAGTGACAATATAATGAACTGGGAATAGGGACAGACAGAGTGACAATATTAACAACTGGGAATAGGAACAGACATAGTGACAATATAATGAACTGGGTATAGGGACAGACAGAGTGAAAATATAATGAACTGGGAATACGGACAGAGCGAGTGACAATATAATGAACTGGAAATAGTAACAGAGAGAGTGACAAGAAAATGAACTGGGAATAATGACAGAGTGACAATGTACTTAACTGTGAATGGGTACAGACAGAGTGACAATATAATAAACTGGGAATAGGGACAGACAGACTGACAATACCATGAACTGGGGATAGGACCAGACAGAGGGAAAATATAATGAACTCGGAATAGGAACAGTGTGACAATGTAATGAACTCAGCATAGGGACAGACAAGAGTGACAATGCAATGAACTGGGAATAGGGACAGGCTGACAATACAATGAACTGGGAATAGGGTCAGACAGAGTGAGAATGTAATGAACTAGGAATGGGGACAGAGTGACAATACAATATACTGGGAATATGAACAGACAGAGTGACAATATAATGAACTGGGAATTGGGACAGACAGAGTGACAATATAATGAACTGGGAATAGGGGCAGACAGAGTGACAATGTAATGAACTGGGAATAGGGACAGACAGAGTGACAATATAATGAACTGGGAATAGGGACAGACACAGTGACAATGTAATGAACTGGGAATAGGGACATAGTGATTATACAATAAACTGTGGAGAGGAACAGACAGAGTGATGAAACAATGAACTGGGAATAGGGACAGAGTGACAATATACTTAACTGGGAATAGGAACAGAGACAGTGTGACAATATAATGAACTGGGACTAGGGACAGACAGAGTGACAATATAATGAACTGGGAATAAGGACAGAGAGAGTGACAATACCATGAACTGGGAACAGGGACAGACAGAGTGACATTATAATGCACTGGGAATAGAGACAGAGTGACAATGTAATGATCTGGGAAGATGGAATGACAGTGTGATAACATAATGAACTGGGAATAGGGACAGACAGAGTGACAATGTAATGATCTGAGAAGATGGAATGACAGCGTGATAACATAATGAACTGGGAATAGGAACAGACAGAGTGACAATATAATGATCTGAGAAGATGGAATGACAGCGTGATAACATAATGAACTGGGAATAGGAACAGACAGAGTGACAATATAATGAACTGGAAATAGGGGCAGACAGAGTTACAATGTAATGAACTGGGAATAGGGACAGACAGTGTGACAATGTAATGAACTCAGCATAGGGACAGACAAGAGTGACAATGCAATGAACTGGGAATAGGGACAGGCTGACAATACAATAAACTGGGAATACGAACAGACAGAGTGACAATATAATGAAATGGGAATTGGGACAGACAGATTGACAATATAATGAACTGGGAATAGAGACAGACAGAGTGACAATGTAATGATCTGGGAAGATGGAATGACAGCGTGATAATATAATTAACTGGGAATAGGAACAGACAGAGTGACAATATAATGATCTGGGAACAGGGACAGAGTGACAATATAATGAACTGGGAATAGGGACAGACACAGTGACAATATAATGAACTTGGAATAGGGACATAGTGATTATACAATAAACTGTGGAGAGGAACAGACAGAGTGATGAAACAATGAACTGGGAATAGGGACAGACAGAGTGACAATACACTTAACTGGGAATAGGAACAGAGACAGTGTGACAATATAATGAACTGGGACTAGGGACAGAGAGAGTGACAATATAATGAACTGGGAATAAGGACAGAGAGAGTGACAATACAATGAACTGGGAACAGGGACAGACAGAGTGACAATATAATGCACTGGGAACACAGACAGACAGCGTAACAATATAATGAACTGGAATAGAGACTGAGTCACAATGCAACAAACTGGGAATCGTTACAGATAGAGGGACAATGTAACGATTGGGAATCGGGACAGAGAGTGACAATGAAATGAACAGGGAATAGAGAAGAACAGAGTGACAATACAATGAACTGGGGATAGGCACAGAGTGACAATATAATAAACTGGGAATAGGGACAGACAGTGTGACAACATAATAAACTGGGAAGAGAGACAGACAGAGAGACAATACAATAAACGGGGGATAAAAACAGACAGAGTGACAATGTCATGAACTGGGAATATGGACTGACAGAGTCACAATATCATGAACTCGGCATAGGGACAGACAGAGTGACAATATAATGAACTGGGAATAGAGACAGACAGAGTGACAATGTAATGATCTGGGAAGATGGAATGACAGCGTGATAACATAATGAACTGGGAATAGGAACAGACAGAGTGACAATATAATGATCTGGGAACAGGGACAGAGTGACAATATAATGAACTGGGAATAGGGACAGACAAAATGACAATATAATGAACTTGGAATAGGGACATAGTGATTATACAATAAACTGTGGAGAGGAACAGACAGAGTGATGAAACAATGAACTGGGAATAGGGACAGACAGAGTGACAATACACTTAACTGGGAATAGGAACAGAGACAGTGTGACAATATAATGAACTGGGACTAGGGACAGACAGAGTGACAATATAATGAACTGGGAATAAAGACATGGAGAGTGACAATACAATGAACTGGGAACAGGAACAGAGTGACAATATAATGCACTGGGAACACGGACAGACAGCGTGACAATATAATGAAGTTGGAATAGAGACTGAGTCACAATGCAACAAACTGGGAATTGTTACAGATTGAGGGACAATGTAACGATTGGGAATCGGGACAGAGAGTGACAATGAAATGAACAGGGAATAGGGAAGAACAGAGTGACAATATAATGAACTGGGGATAGGGACAGACGGAGTGACAATATAATAAACTGGGAATACGAACAGACAGAGTGACAATATAATGAAATGGGAATTGGGACAGACAGATTGACAATATAATGAACTGGGAATAGAGACAGACAGAGTGACAATGTAATGATCTGGGAAGATGGAATGACAGCGTGATAACATAATGAACTGGGAATAGGAACAGACAGAGTGACAATATAACGATCTGGGAACAGGGACAGAGTGACAATATAATGAACTGGGAATAGGGACAGACAGAGTGACAATATAATGAACTTGGAATAGGGACATAGTGATTACACAATAAACTGTGGAGAGGAACAGACAGAGTGATGAAACAATGAACTGGCAATAGGGACAGACAGAGTGACAATACACTTAACTGGGAATAGGAACAGAGACAGTGTGACAATACAATGAACTGGGACTAGGGACAGAGAGAGTGACAATATAATGAACTGGGAATAAGGACAGAGAGTCTTAATATGACAAATTGGGAATAGGGACAGACAGAGTGAAACTATAATGAATTGGGAATTGTGACAGAGAGTAACAATATAATGAACAGGTAGTAGAAACAGACAGACAGACAATACAATGCACTGGGAACACAGACAGACAGAGTGACAATATCATGAACTGGGAATAGAGACAGAGTCACAATACAACAAATTGGGAATGTAATGAACTGGGAATCGGAACAGAGAGTGACAACGTAATGAACAGGGAATAGGGATGAACAGAGTAGCAATACAATGAACTGGGGATAGGCATAGACAGAGTGACAATATAATAAAATGGGAATAGGGACAGACAGAGTGACAATATTAACAACTGGCAATAGGAACAGACAGTGTGGCAACATAATGAACTGGGAATAGTGGCAGAGTGACAATATAATGAACTGGGAAAAGGGACAGACAGAGTGACAATACAATAAACGGGAGATAGGAACAGACAGAGTGACAATATAATGAACTGGGAATAGGGACAGATAGAGTGAAAATATAATGAACTGGGAATAGGGACAGAGTGACAATATAATGAACTGGAAATGGGAACAGACAGTGGCAAGAAAATGAACTGGGAATAGGGACAGAGTGATAATACAATGAACTAGGGATAGGAACGGCCAGAGAGAGTATCTAATGAGTTGGGAATAGGGACAGACAGAGTAACAACATAATGAACTGGGAATAGGAACAGACAAAGTGACAAGAAAATGAACTGCGAATAGCGACAGAATGACAATGTACGTAACTGTGAATAGGGACAGACAGAGTGACAATATTATTAACTGGGAATAGAGACAGATGGAGTGACAATATAATGAGCTGGGAATACAGAGAGACAGAGTGACAACACAATGAACTGGGAATAGGGACAGACAGTGACAATGTAATGAACTCGGGATAGGGACAGACAGAGTGACAATATAATGAACTGGGAATATTGATAGACAGGGTGAAAATATTATCAACTGGGAATCAGAACAAACAGAGTAACAATGTAATGAACTAGGAATAGGGAAAGACAGAGTGACAATGTAATGAACTGGGAATAGGGACAGAGTGACAATGTAATGAATTGGAAATAGTGACAGATAGAGTGACAATATAATGAAATGGGAATAGGGCAGACAGAGTGACATTATAATCAATTGGGAATACATAGGGACAGACAGAGTGACAATATAATGAACTAGGAATAGGGACAGAGTCACAATTCAATAAACTGGGAATCGTTACAGATAGAGTGACAATGTAATGAACTGGGAATCGGGACAGAGAGTGACAATGTAATGAACACGGAATAGGGAAGAACAGAGTAACAATACACTGAACTGGGGATAGGCACAGACAGAGTGGCAATATAATTAACTGGGAATAGGGACAGACAGAGTGACAATATTAACAACTAGCAATAGGAACAGACAGTGTGACAACATAATGAAATGGGAATAGTGACAGAGTGACAATATAATGAACTGGGAACAGGGACAGACAGAGTGACAATACAATAAACGGGAGATAGGAACAGACAGAGTGACAACATAATGAACTGGGAATAGTGACAGAGTGACAATATAATGAACTGGGAACAGGGACAGACAGAGTGACAATACAATAAACAGGAGATAGGAACAGACAGAGTGACAATATAATGAACTGGGAATAGGGACAGAATGATAATACAATGAACTCGGGATAGGAACGACCAGTGTGAGTATATAATGAATTGGGAATCGGGACAGACAGAGTAACAACATAATGAACTGGGAATAGGAACCGACAGAGTGCCAAGTAAATGAACTGGGAATAGCGACAGAGAGAGTGACAATATAATGAACCGGGAATAGGGACAGACAGTGACAATGTAATGAACTGGGAATAGGGACAGAGTGAAAATATAATGAACTAGGAAGAGAGACAGAGTGACAGTATAATGATCTTGGAATAGGGACAGGTAGAGTGACAATATAATAAACTAGGAATAGGGACAGACAGAGTGACAGCATAATGAACGGAATAGAGACAGAGTCACAGTACAACAAACAGGGAATTGTTACAGATAGAGTGAGAATGTAATGAACTGGGAATAAAGAAGAACAGAGTGCCAATACAATGAACTGGGGATAGGCACAGACAGAGTGACAATATCATAAACTGGGTATAGGGACAAAGTGATAATACAATGAACTGGGGATAGGAATGGACAGAGTGAGTATATAATGAATTGGGAATATGGACAGACAGGTGACAGTATAATGAACCGGGAATAGGGACAGAGAGTCACTATATAACGAACTGGGCATAGGGACAGACAGAGTGACAATGTAATGAACTAGGATTCGTGACAGAGACTGACAACAGAATGAATTGGGAATAGGGACAGACAGAGTGACAATACAATGAACTGGGAATAGGGCAGAGAGTCACAATATAACGAACTGGGAATAGCTACAGATACAGTGACAATGTAATGAACTGGGAATTGGCATAGAGAGTGACAATATAAGGAACTGGGAATAGCGACAGACAGAGTGACGTTATAATGAACTGAGAATAGGGACAGAGAGTCACAATACAACAAACTAGAAATAGTTACAGATAGAGTGTAATGAACTGGGAATCGGGACAGAGAGTGACAATATAATGAACTGGGAATAGGGACAGAGTGACAATATAATGAACTGAGAATTGGGACAGACAGAGTGACAATACAATAAACGGGAGATAGGAACAGACAGAGTGACAACATAATGAACTGGGAATAGTGACAGAGTGACAATATAATGAACTGGGAACAGGGACAGACAGAGTGACAATACAATAAACAGGAGATAGGAACAGACAGAGTGACAATATAATGAACTGGGAATAGGGACAGAATGATAATACAATGAACTCGGGATAGGAACGACCAGTGTGAGTATATAATGAATTGGGAATCGGGATAGACAGAGTAACAACATAATGAACTGGGAATAGGAACCGACAGAGTGCCAAGTAAATGAACTGGGAATAGCGACAGAGAGAGTGACAATATAATGAACCGGGAATAGGGACAGACAGTGACAATGTAATGAACTGGGAATAGGGACAGAGTGAAAATATAATGAACTAGGAAGAGAGACAGAGTGACAGTATAATGATCTTGGAATAGGGACAGGTAGAGTGACAATATAATGAAATGGGAATATGGACAGAGAGACACAATATAATGAATTGGGAATAGGGACAGACAGTGACAATGTAATGAACTCCGGATAGGGACAGACAGAGTGACAATATAATGAGCTGGGAATATTGACAGACAGGGTGAAAATATTATCAACTGGGAATCGGAACAAACAGAGTAACAATGTAATGAACTAGGAAAAGGGACAGACAAAGTGACAATATTAACAATTGGCAATAGGAACAGACAGTGTGACAACATAATGAACTGGGAATAGTGACAGAGTGACAATATAATGAACTGAGAATAGGGACAGACAGAGTGACAATACAATAAACGGGAGATAGGAACAGACAGAGTGACAATATAACGAACTGGGAATAGGGACAGACAGAATGACAATATAATGAACTGGGAATAGGGACAGACAGAGTGACAATACAATAAACGGGAGATAGGAACAGACAGAGTGACAATATAATGAACTGGGAATAGGGACAGACAGAGTGACAATATAATGAACTGGGAATAGGGACAGAGTGAAAATATAATGAACTAGGAAGAGAGACAGAGTGACAGTATAATGATCTTGGAATAGGGACAGGTAGAGTGACAATATAATGAAATGGGAATATGGACAGAGAGACACAATATAATGAATTGGGAATAGGGACAGACAGTGACAATGTAATGAACTCCGGATAGGGACAGACAGAGTGACAATATAATGAGCTGGGAATATTGACAGACAGGGTGAAAATATTATCAACTGGGAATCGGAACAAACAGAGTAACAATGTAATGAACTAGGAAAAGGGACAGACAAAGTGACAATATTAACAATTGGCAATAGGAACAGACAGTGTGACAACATAATGAACTGGGAATAGTGACAGAGTGACAATATAATGAACTGAGAATAGGGACAGACAGAGTGACAATACAATAAACGGGAGATAGGAACAGACAGAGTGACAATATAACGAACTGGGAATAGGGACAGACAGAATGACAATATAATGAACTGGGAATAGGGACAGACAGAGTGACAATACAATAAACGGGAGATAGGAACAGACAGAGTGACAATATAATGAACTGGGAATAGGGACAGACAGAGTGACAATATAATGAACTGGGAATAGGGACAGAGTGATAATACAATGAACAGGGGATAGGAACGACCAGAGTGAGTATATAATGATTGGGAATAGGGACAGACAGAATAACATCATAATGAACTGGGAATAGGGACAGAGTGATAATACAATGAACTCTGGATAGGAACGGACAGAGTGAGTATATAATGAATTGGGAACAGGGACAGACAGAGTAACAACATAATGAACTGGGAATAGGAACAGACAGAGTGACAAGAAAATGCACTGGGAATAGTGACAGAGTGACAATGTACTTAACTGTGAATAGGGACAAACAGAGTGACAATATAATAAACTGGGAATAGAGACAGACAGAGTGACAATACAATGAACTGGGGATAGGACCAGACAGAGTGACAATACTATTTACTGGGAATAGAGACAGATGGAATGACAATATAATGAGCTGGGAATACAGACAGACAGAGTGACAACACAATGAACTGGAAATAGGGACAAACAGAGTGACAATGTAATGTACTGGGAATGGGGACAGTGTGACAATATAATGAACTAGGAATAGGAACAGAGAGAGTGACAAGAAAATGAACTGGGAATAGTGACTGAGTGATAATGTACTTAACTGTGAATAGGGACAGACAGAGAGACAATACAATAAACGGGGGATAAAAACAGACAGAGTGACAATATAATGAACTGGGAATAGGGACAGACAGAGTGACAATATAATGAACTGGGAATAGGGACAGACAGAGTGACAATATTAACAACTGGGAATAGGAACAGACATAGTGACAATATAATGAACTGGGTATAGGGACAGACAGAGTGAAAATATAATGAACTGGGAATACGGACAGAGCGAGTGACAATATAATGAACTGGAAATTGTAACAGAGAGAGTGACAAGAAAATGAACTGGGAATAATGACAGAGTGACAATGTACTTAACTGTGAATGGGTACAGACAGAGTGACAATATAATAAACTGGGAATAGGGACAGACAGACTGACAATACCATGAACTGGGGATAGGACCAGACAGAGGGAAAATATAATGAACTCGGAATAGGAACAGACAGTGTGACAATGTAATGAACTCAGCATAGGGACAGACAAGAGTGACAATGCAATGAACTGGGAATAGGGACAGGCTGACAATACAATGAACTGGGAATAGGGTCAGACAGAGTGAGAATGTAATGAACTAGGAATGGGGACAGAGTGACAATACAATATACTGGGAATATGAACAGACAGAGTGACAATATAATGAACTGGGAATTGGGACAGACAGAGTGACAATATAATGAACTGGGAATAGGGGCAGACAGAGTGACAATGTAATGAACTGGGAATAGGGACATAGTGATTATACAATAAACTGTGGAGAGGAACAGACAGAGTGATGAAACAATGAACTGGGAATAGGGACAGAGTGACAATATACTTAACTGGGAATAGGAACAGAGACAGTGTGACAATATAATGAACTGGGACTAGGGACAGACAGAGTGACAATATAATGAACTGGGAATAAGGACAGAGAGAGTGACAATACCATGAACTGGGAACAGGGACAGACAGAGTGACATTATAATGCACTGGGAACACGGACAGACAGCGTGACAATATAATGAACTGGGAATAGAGACAGAGTGACAATGTAATGATCTGGGAAGATGGAATGACAGTGTGATAACATAATGAACTGGGAATAGGGACAGACAGAGTGACAATGTAATGATCTGAGAAGATGGAATGACAGCGTGATAACATAATGAACTGGGAATAGGAACAGACAGAGTGACAATATAATGATCTGAGAAGATGGAATGACAGCGTGATAACATAATGAACTGGGAATAGGAACAGACAGAGTGACAATATAATGATCTGGGAATAGGGACAGACAGAGTGACAATATAATGAACTGGAAATAGGGGCAGACAGAGTTACAATGTAATGAACTGGGAATAGGGACAGACAGTGTGACAATGTAATGAACTCAGCATAGGGACAGACAAGAGTGACAATGCAATGAACTGGGAATAGGGACAGGCTGACAATACAATAAACTGGGAATACGAACAGACAGAGTGACAATATAATGAAATGGGAATTGGGACAGACAGATTGACAATATAATGAACTGGGAATAGAGACAGACAGAGTGACAATGTAATGATCTGGGAAGATGGAATGACAGCGTGATAATATAATGAACTGGGAATAGGAACAGACAGAGTGACAATATAATGATCTGGGAACAGGGACAGAGTGACAATATAATGAACTGGGAATAGGGACAGACACAGTGACAATATAATGAACTTGGAATAGGGACATAGTGATTATACAATAAACTGTGGAGAGGAACAGACAGAGTGATGAAACAATGAACTGGGAATAGGGACAGACAGAGTGACAATACACTTAACTGGGAATAGGAACAGAGACAGTGTGACAATATAATGAACTGGGACTAGGGACAGAGAGAGTGACAATATAATGAACTGGGAATAAGGACAGAGAGAGTGACAATACAATGAACTGGGAACAGGGACAGACAGAGTGACAATATAATGCACTGGGAACACAGACAGACAGCGTAACAATATAATGAACTGGAATAGAGACTGAGTCACAATGCAACAAACTGGGAATCGTTACAGATAGAGGGACAATGTAACGATTGGGAATCGGGACAGAGAGTGACAATGAAATGAACAGGGAATAGAGAAGAACAGAGTGACAATACAATGAACTGGGGATAGGCACAGAGTGACAATATAATAAACTGGGAATAGGGACAGACAGTGTGACAACATAATAAACTGGGAAGAGAGACAGACAGAGAGACAATACAATAAACGGGGGATAAAAACAGACAGAGTGACAATGTCATGAACTGGGAATATGGACTGACAGAGTCACAATATCATGAACTCGGCATAGGGACAGACAGAGTGACAATATAATGAACTGGGAATAGAGACAGACAGAGTGACAATGTAATGATCTGGGAAGATGGACTGACAGCGTGATAACATAATGAACTGGGAATAGGAACAGACAGAGTGACAATATAATGATCTGGGAACAGGGACAGAGTGACAATATAATGAACTGGGAATAGGGACAGACAAAATGACAATATAATGAACTTGGAATAGGGACATAGTGATTATACAATAAACTGTGGAGAGGAACAGACAGAGTGATGAAACAATGAACTGGGAATAGGGACAGACAGAGTGACAATACACTTAACTGGGAATAGGAACAGAGACAGTGTGACAATATAATGAACTGGGACTAGGGACAGACAGAGTGACAATATAATGAACTGGGAATAAAGACATGGAGAGTGACAATACAATGAACTGGGAACAGGAACAGACAGAGTGACAATATAATGCACTGGGAACACGGACAGACAGCGTGACAATATAATGAAGTTGGAATAGAGACTGAGTCACAATGCAACAAACTGGGAATTGTTACAGATTGAGGGACAATGTAACGATTGGGAATCGGGACAGAGAGTGACAATGAAATGAACAGGGAATAGGGAAGAACAGAGTGACAATATAATGAACTGGGGATAGGGACAGACGGAGTGACAATATAATAAACTGGGAATACGAACAGACAGAGTGACAATATAATGAAATGGGAATTGGGACAGACAGATTGACAATATAATGAACTGGGAATAGAGACAGACAGAGTGACAATGTAATGATCTGGGAAGATGGAATGACAGCGTGATAACATAATGAACTGGGAATAGGAACAGACAGAGTGACAATATAACGATCTGGGAACAGGGACAGAGTGACAATATAATGAACTGGGAATAGGGACAGACAGAGTGACAATATAATGAACTTGGAATAGGGACATAGTGATTACACAATAAACTGTGGAGAGGAACAGACAGAGTGATGAAACAATGAACTGGCAATAGGGACAGACAGAGTGACAATACACTTAACTGGGAATAGGAACAGAGACAGTGTGACAATACAATGAACTGGGACTAGGGACAGAGAGAGTGACAATATAATGAACTGGGAATAAGGACAGAGAGTCTTAATATGACAAATTGGGAATAGGGACAGACAGAGTGAAACTATAATGAATTGGGAATTGTGACAGAGAGTAACAATATAATGAACAGGTAGTAGAAACAGACAGACAGACAATACAATGCACTGGGAACACAGACAGACAGAGTGACAATATCATGAACTGGGAATAGAGACAGAGTCACAATACAACAAATTGGGAATGTAATGAACTGGGAATCGGAACAGAGAGTGACAACGTAATGAACAGGGAATAGGGATGAACAGAGTAGCAATACAATGAACTGGGGATAGGCATAGACAGAGTGACAATATAATAAAATGGGAATAGGGACAGACAGAGTGACAATATTAACAACTGGCAATAGGAACAGACAGTGTGGCAACATAATGAACTGGGAATAGTGGCAGAGTGACAATATAATGAACTGGGAAAAGGGACAGACAGAGTGACAATACAATAAACGGGAGATAGGAACAGACAGAGTGACAATATAATGAACTGGGAATAGGGACAGATAGAGTGAAAATATAATGAACTGGGAATAGGGACAGAGTGACAATATAATGAACTGGAAATGGGAACAGACAGTGGCAAGAAAATGAACTGGGAATAGGGACAGAGTGATAATACAATGAACTAGGGATAGGAACGGCCAGAGAGAGTATCTAATGAGTTGGGAATAGGGACAGACAGAGTAACAACATAATGAACTGGGAATAGGAACAGACAAAGTGACAAGAAAATGAACTGCGAATAGCGACAGAGTGACAATGTACGTAACTGTGAATAGGGACAGACAGAGTGACAATATTATTAACTGGGAATAGAGACAGATGGAGTGACAATATAATGAGCTGGGAATACAGAGAGACAGAGTGACAACACAATGAACTGGGAATAGGGACAGACAGTGACAATGTAATGAACTCGGGATAGGGACAGACAGAGTGACAATATAATGAACTGGGAATATTGATAGACAGGGTGAAAATATTATCAACTGGGAATCAGAACAAACAGAGTAACAATGTAATGAACTAGGAATAGGGAAAGACAGAGTGACAATGTAATGAACTGGGAATAGGGACAGAGTGACAATGTAATGAACTAGGAATAGGGACAGAGTGACAATGTAATGAATTGGAAATAGTGACAGATAGAGTGACAATATAATGAAATGGGAATAGGGCAGACAGAGTGACATTATAATCAATTGGGAATACATAGGGACAGACAGAGTGACAATATAATGAACTAGGAATAGGGACAGAGTCACAATTCAATAAACTGGGAATCGTTACAGATAGAGTGACAATGTAATGAACTGGGAATCGGGACAGAGAGTGACAATGTAATGAACACGGAATAGGGAAGAACAGAGTAACAATACACTGAACTGGGGATAGGCACAGACAGAGTGGCAATATAATTAACTGGGAATAGGGACAGACAGAGTGACAATATTAACAACTAGCAATAGGAACAGACAGTGTGACAACATAATGAAATGGGAATAGTGACAGAGTGACAATATAATGAACTGGGAACAGGGACAGACAGAGTGACAATACAATAAACGGGAGATAGGAACAGACAGAGTGACAACATAATGAACTGGGAATAGTGACAGAGTGACAATATAATGAACTGGGAACAGGGACAGACAGAGTGACAATACAATAAACAGGAGATAGGAACAGACAGAGTGACAATATAATGAACTGGGAATAGGGACAGAATGATAATACAATGAACTCGGGATAGGAACGACCAGTGTGAGTATATAATGAATTGGGAATCGGGACAGACAGAGTAACAACATAATGAACTGGGAATAGGAACCGACAGAGTGCCAAGTAAATGAACTGGGAATAGCGACAGAGAGAGTGACAATATAATGAACCGGGAATAGGGACAGACAGTGACAATGTAATGAACTGGGAATAGGGACAGAGTGAAAATATAATGAACTAGGAAGAGAGACAGAGTGACAGTATAATGATCTTGGAATAGGGACAGGTAGAGTGACAATATAATAAACTAGGAATAGGGACAGACAGAGTGACAGCATAATGAACGGAATAGAGACAGAGTCACAGTACAACAAACAGGGAATTGTTACAGATAGAGTGAGAATGTAATGAACTGGGAATAAAGAAGAACAGAGTGCCAATACAATGAACTGGGGATAGGCACAGACAGAGTGACAATATCATAAACTGGGTATAGGGACAAAGTGATAATACAATGAACTGGGGATAGGAATGGACAGAGTGAGTATATAATGAATTGGGAATATGGACAGACAGGTGACAGTATAATGAACCGGGAATAGGAACAGAGACAGTGTGACAATATAATGAACTGGGACTAGGGACAGACAGAGTGACAATATAATGAACTGGGAATAAGGACAGAGAGAGTGACAATACCATGAACTGGGAACAGGGACAGACAGAGTGACATTATAATGCACTGGGAACACGGACAGACAGCGTGACAATATAATGAACTGGGAATAGAGACAGAGTGACAATGTAATGATCTGGGAAGATGGAATGACAGCGTGATAATATAATGAACTGGGAATAGGAACAGACAGAGTGACAATACAATGAACTGGCAACCGGAACAGACAGAGTCACAATATAATAAACTGGGAATAGCGACAGAGTGACAATATAATGAATTGGGAATAGGGACAGAGTGACAATATTAACAACTGGGAATGGGAACAGACAGTGGCAAGAAAATGAACTGGGAATAGGGACAGAGTGATAATACAATGAACTGGGGATAGGAACGGACAGAGTGAGTCTTTCATGAATTGGGAATAGGGACAGACAGATGTATAATATAATGAATTGGGAATAGGGACAGAGAGTCACAATATAACGAACTGGTAATTGGGACAGACAGAGTTTCAACGGAACGAACTGGGAATAGGAACCGACAGAGTGACAAGAAAATCAACTGGTAACAGCGACAGAGTGACAACGTACTTAACTGTGAATAGGGACAGACAGAGTGACAATATAATCAACAGGGAATAGGGACAGATAGAGTGACAATATAATGAACTAGGAATATGGACAGAGAGTCTTAATATGACAAATTGGGAATAGGGACAGACAGAGTGACACTATAATGAATTGGGAATTGTGACAGAGAGTAACAATATAATAAACAGGTAGTAGAAACAGACAGACAGACAATACAATGCACTGGGAACACAGACAGACAGAGTGACAATATAATGAACTGGGAATAGAGACAGAGTCACAATACAACAAACTGGGAATCGTTACAGATAGAGTGACAATGTAATGAACTGGGAATCGGAACAGAGAGTGACAACGTAATGAACAGGGAATAGGGAAGAACAGAGTAACAATACAATGAACTGGGGATAGGCATAGACAGAGTGACAATAAAATAAAATGGGAAGACGGACAGTCAGAGTGACAATATTAACAACTGGCGATAGGAACAGACAGTGTGGCAACATAATGAACTGGGAGTAGTGACAGAGTGACAATATAATGAACTGGGAATATGGACAGACAGAGTGACAATATTAACAACTGGGAATAGGAACAGACAGAGTGACAATATAATGAACTGGGAATAGGGACATATAGAGTGAAAATATAATGAACTGGGAATAGGGACAAAGTGCCAATATAATGAACTGGGAATGGGAACAGACAGCGGCAAGAAAATGAACTGGGAATAGGGACAGAGTGATAATACAATGAACTCCGGATAGCAACGGACAGAGTGAGTATATAATGAATTGGGAATAGGGACAGACAGAGTAACAACATAATGAACTGGGAATATAAACAGACAGCGTGACAAGAAAATGAACTGGGAATAACGACAGAGTGACAATGTACTTAACTGTGAATAGGGACAGGCAGAGTGACAATATAATAAACTGGGAATAGGGACAGACAGATTGACAATACAATGAACTGGGGATAGGACCAGACAGAGTGACAATATAATTAACTGGGAATAGAGACAGACGGAGTGACAATATAATGAGCTGGGAATACAGACAGACAGAGTGACAATACAATGAACTGGGAATAGGGACAGACAGGGAGAAAATTTTTTCAACTGGGAATCGGAACAGACAGAGTAACAATGTAATGAACTAGGAATAGGGACAGACAGAGTGACAATGTAATGAACTGGGAATGGGGACAGAGTGACAATGTAATGAACTGGGAATAGGGACAGAGTGACAATATAATGAACTGGGAATAGGGAAAGACAGAGAGACAATATAATGAACTGTGAATAGGGACAGACAGGGTGACAATATAATGAGCTAGGAATAAGGACAGACCGAGTGACGAGATAATGAACTGGGAATAAAGATAGATAGAGTGACAATATAATGAACTGGAAATAGGGACAGATAGAGTGACAATACAATTAACTGGGAATAGGGACAGACAGACTGACCATCACATGATTTGGGAATAGGAGCTAAGAGTGACAATATAATGAACTGGGAATAGGGACAGACAGAGTGACAATATAATGAACTAGGAATAGGGATAGAGTGACAATATAATGAACTAGGAATACGGACAGAGAGTGACAATATAATGATCTGAGAATAGGGACAGACAGGGAGAAAATTTTATCAACTGGGAATCGGAACAGACAGAGTAACAATGTAATGAACTAGGGATAGGGACAGACAGAGTGACAATGTAATGAACTGGGAATGGGGACAGAATGACAATATAATGAACTGGGAATAGGGACAGACAGAGTGACAATATAATGAACTGGGAATACGAACAGACAGAGTGAGAATGTAATGAACTGGGAATAGGGACAGAGTGACAGTGTGACGAATTGTAAATAATGACAGATAGTGTGACAATATAATGAAATGGGAATAGGGCAGACAGAGTGACAATATAATCAACAGGGAATACATCGGGACAGACAGAGTGACAATATAATGAACGAGGACTAGGGACAGAGTGTCACAATATAACAAATTGGGAATAGGGACAGAGAGAGTGACAATATAATGAATTGGGAATCGTGACAGAGAGTTACAATATAATGAACAGGGAGTAGTGACAGACAGAGTGACAATATAATAAACTAGGAATAGGGACAGACAGAGTGACAGCATAATGAACGGAATAGAGACAGAGTCACAGTACAACAAACAGGGAATCGTTACAGATAGAGTGAGAATGTAATGAACTGGGAATAAAGAAGAACAGAGTGCCAATACAATGAACTGGGGATAGGCACAGACAGAGTGACAATATCATAAACTGGGTATAGGGACAAAGTGATAATACAATGAACTGGGGATAGAAATGGACAGAGTGAGTATATAATGAATTGGGAATATGGACAGACAGGTGACAGTATAATGAACCGGGAATAGGGACAGAGAGTCAGTATATAACGAACTGGGCATAGGGACAGACAGAGTGACAATGTAATGAACTAGGATTCGTGACAGAGACTGACAACAGAATGAACTGGGAATAGGGCAGAGAGTCACAATACAACGAACTGGGAATAGCTACAGATACAGTGACAATGTAATGAACTGGGAATTGGCATAGAGAGTGACAATATAAGGAACTGGGAATAGCGACAGACAGAGTGACGTTATAATGAACTGAGAATAGGGACAGAGAGTCACAATACAACAAACTAGAAATAGTTACAGATAGAGTGTAATGAACTGGGAATCGGGACAGAGAGTGACAATATAATGAACTGGGAATAGGGACAGAGTGACAATATAATGAACTGAGAATTGGGACAGGCAGAGAGACAATATAATGAACTGGGAATACGGACAGAGTGAAAATATAATGAACTGGGAATAGGGACAGACAGACTGACAATATAATGAACTGGGAATAGGGACAGATAAAGAGAGGGAGAGAGAAAGAGAGGGAGCGAGTGACAACTCACTGAACTGGGAATGGAGAGAGAGGGAGAGGAAGCGAGTGACAACACACTGAACTGGGAATGGAGAGAGAGGGAGAGGGAGCAAGTGACAACACACTGAACTGGGAATGGAGAGAGAGGGAGCGAGTGACAACACAAAGAACTGGGAATGGAGAGAGAGAGAGAGGGAACGAGTGACAACACACTGAACTGAGAATGGAGAGAGAGAATGAGGGAGCGAGTGACAACACACTGAACTGGGTGTGTCGAGAGAGAGAGGGGGAGGGAGGGAGTGACAACACACTGAACTGGGAATGGAGAGAGAGAGAGAGAGAGGGGGAGCGAGTGACAACACACTGAACTGGCAATAGAGAGAGAGGGAGGGAGGGAGAGACAACACACACAACTGGGAATGGAAAGAGAGGTGGAGTGAGTGCCAACACACTGAACTGGAAATGGAGAGAGAGAGAGAGAGAAAGAGGAAGCGAGTGACAACACTCTGAACTGGGAATGGAGAGAGAGAGAGGGAGGGAGTGACAACACACTGAACTGGGAATGGAGAGAGAGAGGGAGAGGGAACGAGTGACAACACACTGAACTGGGAATGGAGAGAGAGAATGAGGGAGCGAGTGACAACACACTGAACTGGGAATGGGGAGAGAGAGAGAGAGAGAGAAAGAGAGAGGGAGCAAGTGACAACACCCTGTACTGGGAATGGAGAGAGAGAGAGAGAGAGAGAGAGAGAGAGAGAGAGAGGGAGCGAGTGACAACACACTGAACTGGGAATAGAGAGAGAGAGAGAGAGGGAGGGAGAGACTACACACTGAACTGGGAAGGTAGAGAGAGAGGGAGAGTGAGTGACAACACACTGAACTGGGAATGGAGAGAGAGGGGGAGGAAGTGACAACATACTGAACTGGGAATGGAGAGAGAGGAAGCGAGTGAC
This sequence comes from Hemiscyllium ocellatum, assembly GCF_020745735.1. NCBI lineage: Eukaryota > Metazoa > Chordata > Chondrichthyes > Orectolobiformes > Hemiscylliidae > Hemiscyllium > Hemiscyllium ocellatum. The sequence goes on along the minus strand of NC_083414.1, from coordinate 73,715,603 downwards.
AACACACTAAACATGGAATATATGGAGAGAGAGAGAGAGTGAGAGAGAGAGAGAGAGAGAGAGAGAGAGATAGCCCACACTGTGAACTGTGAACAGAATGGGAGAGAGAGTGACAACACATTGAAGTGGAAATGGAGAAGGAGATAGAGTGGCTAGGAACTCAGAGTGGAGAGAGAGAGGGAAGGAACAAGTGACAACTCACTGAACTGGGAATAGAGAGAGACAGAATGACAATACACTGTACTGGGAATAGAGAGGGACAGTGTGACAACACATTGTATTGGGAATAGAGATAGAGCAACTGCATTCTGAACTGGGAATACAGCAAGAGACAGTGTTGACAACACAATGAACAGGGAATAGAGACAGAGCGATAGCACACTCAGCTGGGAATAGAGAGAGACAGAGCGATAGCACACTCAACTGGGAATAGAGAGAGACTCTATGACAACCCTTTGTTTAGCAGGCGAGGCATCCTCTCAGCCTGGTGCAGCGGCATCCCGACGTGGCATCGTGGTGGCCATTTGGCAGTATGTGGCATACCCTTGGCCCAGTGTGGTGGTCTTGCAGCAGCCCATGGCGGTCTCTTGGCTGATTGTGGACTTCTGGTCTTGAGGTGATTCCCGAGTGGTTACCCAGCATTGACACCTGGAGGTTAAGCTTGGTGCAGTATGGTGTCAAGGGCATGCACAGGCTGAAGACTTGATGCACTAGGTCATTGTTTTGAACCTATTTTTCTCTTTTTTCTAAAATATTCCTGCAAATCTGAAAAGCTGAACATTTTATTCCTTCACTCCCTAATTTCCTTTTCCTGGGAACCTGCCCTGGAGTATTTGTTCCTATGAACCTAAGATGGAGCCAGAAGAGGCAACTTATAAAGTTTTCACTGGACTCATGTGAGTACAAGCAACAATAAAGCTCATTGAAAATCTTTAAACTGGGATTGGAGAGGGAGAGAAGGAGCGGTGACAACACATTGAACTGGGAATAGACAGATACAGAGAGGCAACACACTGAACTGGGAATGGAAAGAGAGAGAGAGAGAAGACAGACAAACAGGCAGAGTGAGACAATATTGCACTTGGAATACAGAGAGAAACCAAGTGACAACAGGCCAAACTGAGTAAAGAGAGACAGACAACACACTGTACTTTGATGAAGTGACCAGTAAGGTTGACGAGGGCAGCATGGTCGATGTTGTCTATATGAATTTCAGTAAGGCCTTTGATAAGGTTCCAACTCTAGATGGGTAGATCACACGGAATCCAGGGTAGCTTGCAAATTTGATACACAATTCGTAGGAAGCAGAGCAAAGCTCTGGTTAGGCCCCATTTGGAGTACTGTGTTCAGTTTTGGTCCCCACACCTCAGGAAGGACATACTAGCACTGGAACGTGTCCAGCGGAGATTCACACGGATGATCCCTGGAAGTCTCTCGGAAGACTTCGTCAGTCTCTCGGAAGACTTCGCGACGGCTGGTGGGTAAGTTTGGTCGTTTATTTAATAGTTAAAAATTTAAAGTTTTCTTTCAAAAAAAGCGGTAGCAGACCCGGAAGGCGCGCTAGGTTACTTGGGTAAGGTTTTTTTTTCTCCCCTTATTTAAACGCGGGCTCCGAGTTTTAGGCCTCAGTCTCTCGGAAGACTTCGCGACGGCTGGTGGGTAAGTTTGGTCGTTTATTTAATAGTTAAAAATTTAAAGTTTTCTTTCAAAAAAAGCGGTAGCAGACCCGGAAGGCGCGCTAGGTTACTTGGGTAAGGTTTTTTTTTTCTCCCCTTATTTAAACGCGGGCTCCGAGTTTTAGGCCTCAGTCTCTCGGAAGACTTCGCGACGGCTGGTGGGTAAGTTTGGTCGTTTATTTAATAGTTAAAAATTTAAAGTTTTCTTTCAAAAAAAGCGGTAGCAGACCCGGAAGGCGCGCTAGGTTACTTGGGTAAGGTTTTTTTTTTCTCCCCTTATTTAAACGCGGGCTCCGAGTTTTAGGCCTCAGTCTCTCGGAAGACTTCGCGACGGCTGGTGGGTAAGTTTGGTCGTTTATTTAATAGTTAAAAATTTAAAGTTTTCTTTCAAAAAAAGCGGTAGCAGACCCGGAAGGCGCGCTAGGTTACTTGGGTAAGGTTTTTTTTTTCTCCCCTTATTTAAACGCGGGCTCCGAGTTTTAGGCCTCAGTCTCTCGGAAGACTTCGCGACGGCTGGTGGGTAAGTTTGGTCGTTTATTTAATAGTTAAAAATTTAAAGTTTTCTTTCAAAAAAAGCGGTAGCAGACCCGGAAGGCGCGCTAGGTTACTTGGGTAAGGTTTTTTTTTTCTCCCCTTATTTAAACGCGGGCTCCGAGTTTTAGGCCTCAGTCTCTCGGAAGACTTCGCGACGGCTGGTGGGTAAGTTTGGTCGTTTATTTAATAGTTAAAAATTTAAAGTTTTCTTTCAAAAAAAGCGGTAGCAGACCCGGAAGGCGCGCTAGGTTACTTGGGTAAGGTTTTTTTTTTCTCCCCTTATTTAAACGCGGGCTCCGAGTTTTAGGCCTCAGTCTCTCGGAAGACTTCGCGACGGCTGGTGGGTAAGTTTGGTCGTTTATTTAATAGTTAAAAATTTAAAGTTTTCTTTCAAAAAAAGCGGTAGCAGACCCGGAAGGCGCGCTAGGTTACTTGGGTAAGGTTTTTTTTTTCTCCCCTTATTTAAACGCGGGCTCCGAGTTTTAGGCCTCAGTCTCTCGGAAGACTTCGCGACGGCTGGTGGGTAAGTTTGGTCGTTTATTTAATAGTTAAAAATTTAAAGTTTTCTTTCAAAAAAAGCGGTAGCAGACCCGGAAGGCGCGCTAGGTTACTTGGGTAAGGTTTTTTTTTTCTCCCCTTATTTAAACGCGGGCTCCGAGTTTTAGGCCTCAGTCTCTCGGAAGACTTCGCGACGGCTGGTGGGTAAGTTTGGTCGTTTATTTAATAGTTAAAAATTTAAAGTTTTCTTTCAAAAAAAGCGGTAGCAGACCCGGAAGGCGCGCTAGGTTACTTGGGTAAGGTTTTTTTTTTCTCCCCTTATTTAAACGCGTAGGCGAGTCACCCGAGGCACTACACGAGTAGTGCCTCCCACCCTTCCACCTCCTCTAACCTAATAATAAGACCAATTGTGACTAGCGGGTAAGTGCTGCATTTTCCTTGTTTGTTTCTTTAGATTTAGTTGGTTTTGTTGTTTTTTTTTAAGGAAAGCTTACTTTTAGAGGGATGGCAGTGCAGAGAGGGCAATGTTCCTCTTGCAACATGTATGAGGTGAGGGAAGCCATTAGCGTCCCTGCTGAGTACACTTGCAAGAAGTGCACCCATCTCCAGCTCCTCCAAACCCGTGTTAGGGAACTGGAGCTGGAGTTGGATGAACTGCGGATCATTCGGGAGGCAGAGGAGGTCATAGATCGGAGCTTTAGGCAAGTAGTTACTCCGAAAGTTCAAGATAGATGGGTGACAGTGAGGGGGAGTGGGAGGAGGAAGCCAGTGCAGGGACCCCCTGCGGTCATTCCCCTCAAGAACAAGTATACCGTTTTGGATACTTGTGGGGGGGATGACTTACCAGGGGCAAGCAACGAGGTTCAGGCCTCTGGCACGGAGCCTGGCCCCGTTGCTCAGAAGGGTAGGGTGGAGAAAGGTAGAGCAATGGTTCTTGGGGACTCGATAGTGAGGGGTACAGACAGACGGTTTTGTGGGGGCGACAGGGACTCACGTTTGGTATGTTGCCTCCCAGGTGCAAGGGTACGTGATGTCGCTGATCGTGTTTTCCGGGTCCTTAAGGGGGAGGGGGAGCAGCCCCAGATCGTGGTCCACGTTGGCACCAACGATATGGGTAGGAAGAAGGGTGAGGATGTCAGACAGGCTTTCAGGGAGCTAGGTTGGAAGCTCAGAGTTAGAACAAACAGAGTTGTATTCTCTGGTTTGTTACCCGTGCCACGTGATAGAGAGTTGAGGAATAGGGAGAGAGAGCAGTTAAATGCGTGGCTACAGGGATGGTGCAGGAGGGAGGGATTCCGGTTTCTGGACAACTGGGGTCCTTTCTGGGGAAGGTGGGACCTCTATAAAAAGGATGGGCTACACCTGAACCTGAGGGGCACCAGTATCCTTGGGGGGAGGTTTGCTAGTGCTCTTTGGGAGGGTTTAAACTAACTCCGCGGGGGCATGGGAACCAGGACTGTAGCTTTAGGGTACAGGACCTTGAGTGTAGGGAGGTTAGGAATAATGCAGCGATCTCTAAGGAGGGTGCCTGTAACCAGAAGGGTGGATTGAAGTGTGTATACTTCAATGCCAGAAGTATAAGGAATAAGGTAGGTGAACTTGCAGCGTGGGTTGGTACCTGGGACTTCGATGTTGTGGCCATTACAGAGACGTGGGTAGAACAGGGACAAGAATGGCTGTTGCACGTTCCAGGGTTCAAATGTTTTAGTAGGATCAGACATGGGGGTAAAAAAAGGGGAGGCGTGGCATTACTTGTCAAAGATAGTATCACAGCAGTGGAATGGACGATGGAAGAGGACTTGCCATCTGAGGTAGTTTGGGCTGAGGTTAGAAATAGGAAAGGTGAGGTCACCCTGTTAGGTGTTTTTTACAGACCTCCTAATAGTCCTAGAGAAGTAGAGGATAATATTGCGAGGATGATTCAGGAAAAGAGTGAAGGTAGCAGGGTGGTTGTTATGGGGGACTTTAACTTCCCAGATATTGACTGGGAGAGCTATAGCTCGAGTTCATTAGATGGGTCGGTGTTTGTACAATGTGTGCAGGAGGGTTTCCTGACACAATATGTCGACAGGCCAACAAGAGGGGAGGCTATATTGGATTTGGTTCTAGGTAATGAACCAGGCCAGGTGTTAGACTTGGAGGTAGGTGAGCACTTCGGGGACAGTGACCACAACTCGGTGACTTTTACTTTAGTGATGGAGAGGGATAATCGTGCGCCGCAGGGCAAGAGCTATAGCTGGGGGCAGGGAAATTATGATGCAGTGAGGCATGACTTAGGATGTGTGGATTGGAAAAACAGGCTTCAAGAGAAGAACACTAATGAGATGTGGGGATTGTTCAAGGAGCAGCTACTGCGTGTCCTCGATAGGTATGTACCAGTCAGGCATGGTGTAAAGGGCCTTGTGAGGCAGCCGTGGTTTAGTAAGGAATTGGAGTCCCTTGTGAAAGGGAAGAAGGCGGCATATGTAAAGATGAGGCGTGAAGGTTCAGTAGGGGCGATTGAGAGTTATAAGGTAGCCAGGAAGGAGCTAAAGAGGGAGCTAAGAGAAGCGAGAAGGGGACATGAAAAGTCTTTAGCTGGTAGGATTAGGGAAAACCCAAAGGCTTTCTATAGGTATGTCAAGAATAAAAGGATGACTAGGGTAGGTATCGGTCCAGTCAAGGATAGTAGTGGGAAGTTGTGTGTGGAGGCGGAGGAGATTGGAGAGACATTAAATCAGTACTTTTCATCAGTATTCACTCAGGAACAGGACACTGTTGCTGATGTGAATATGGAATCACAAATAATTAGAATGGATGCCCTGGAAATATGCAGGGAAGAGGTTTTGGGAATATTGGAAAGGATGAATATAGATAAGTCTCCTGGGCCTGATGGCATTTACCCCAGGATCCTATGGGAAGCTAGGGAGGAGATAGCAGAGCCATTGGCCTGGATTTTTATGTCGTCATTGTCAACGGGAATAGTACCAGAGGACTGGAGGATAGCGAATGTGGTCCCATTGTTCAAGAAAGGGAGTAGGGATAGCCCTAGTAACTATAGGCCAGTGAGTCTGACTTCAGTGGTGGGCAAAGTCTTAGAGAGAATGGTAAGGGATAAGATTTATGAACATCTGGGTAGGAATAACGTGATCAGGGATAGCCAGCATGGTTTTGTGAAGGGCAGGTCGTGCCTCACAAACCTTATTGAGTTCTTTGAGAAGGTGACTAAGGAAGTGGACGAGGGTAAAGCAGTAGATGTTGTGTATATGGATTTTAGTAAGGCGTTCGATAAGGTTCCCCATGGTAGGCTAATGCTAAAACTTCGGAGGTATGGCATTGAGGATACATTAGAGGTTTAGATTAGGAATTGGCTGGCTGGAAGGAGACAGAGGGTAGTAGTTGATGGATTATGTTCATCTTGGAGCGCAGTTACTAGCGGTGTACCACAAGGATCTGTTTTGGGACCATTGCTTTTTGTTATCTTTATAAATGATCTAGAGGAAGGACTTGAAAGCTGGGTAAGCAAGTTTGCGGATGACACAAAAGTCGGTGGAGTTGTGGATAGTGAGGAAGGAAGTGGTAGGTTACAGCGGGATATAGATAAGTTGCAGAGCTGGGCGGAAATGTGGCAAATGGAATTCAATGTAGCTAAGTGCGAAGTCGTTCACTTTGGTAGGAATAACAAGATGATGGATTACTGGGCTAATGGTAGGCTACTTGGTAGTGTGGATGAGCAGAGGGATCTTGGTGTCCATGTACACAGATCTCTGAAAGTTGCCACCCAGGTAAATAGTGCTGTGAGGAAGGCATATGGTGTACTGGGCTTTATTGGCAGAGGAATTGAGTTCCGGAGTCCTGAGGTCATGTTGCAGTTGTATAAGACTCTGGTGAGGCCTCATCTGGAGTATTGTGTGCAGTTTTGGTCGCCATACTATAGGAAGGATGTGGAAGCTTTAGAACGAGTGCAGAGGAGGTTTACCAGGATGTTGCCTGGAATGGTAGGAAAATCTTATGAGGAAAGGCTGAGGCACTTGGGGCTGTTCCCATTGGAGAAGAGAAGGTTTAGGGGAGATCTGATAGAAGTGTATAAGATGATTAGGGGTTTAGATAGGGTAGATACTAAGAACCTTTTACCGCTAATGGAGTCAGGTGTTACTAGGGGACATAGCTTTAAATTAAGGGGTGGTAGGTATAGGACAGATGTTAGGGGTAGATTCTTCACACAGCGGGTTGTGAGTTCATGGAATGCCCTGCCCGTATCAGTGGTGAACTCTCCTTCTTTATGGTCATTTAAGCGGGCATTGGATAGGCATTTGGAAGTTATTGGGCTAGTATAGGTTAGGTAGGATTCGGTCGGCGCAACATCGAGGGCCGAAGGGCCTGTACTGCGCTGTATCCTTCTATGTTCTATGTTCTATGGTTGGTCTAACATATGAGGAACGGCTGAGGATCGTGGGATTGTATTCATTGGAGTTTAGAAGATGAAGGGGAGACTTAATAGAAACTTACAAGATAATACATGGCTTGGAAAGGGTGGACGCTAGGAAATTGTTTCCGTTAGGCGAGGAGACTAGGACCCGTGGACACGGCCTTAAAATTAGAGGGGGTCAACTCAGAACAGAAATGCGGAGACATTTCTTCAGCCAGAGAGTGGTGGGCCTGTGGAATTCATTGCCGCAGAATGCAGTGGAGGCCGGACGCTAAATGTCTTCAAGGCAGAGATTGATAAATTCTTGATGTCACGAGGAATTAAGGGCTTTGGGAAGAATGCTGGTAAGTGGAGTTGAAATGCCCATCAGCAATGATTGAATGGCGGAGTGGACTCGATGGGCCGAATGGCCTTACTTCCACTCCTATGTCTTATGGTCTTATGAACTTATGGTCTTATGGTAATAGTGAAAGGAAACTTTTCGGACTGGGACCTGTGACTAATGGAGTGCCTCAGGGCTTGGTGCTGGGCCTATTACTGTTTGCTATCTGTATCAATAATTTGGATGAGGCATGATTAGTCAGTTTGCTGATGACACTAAAATAGGCGGTATCGTGGACAGTGAGGAAGATTATCAGAAATTGTAGCGCCACCTTGATCAGCTGGAGAAGTGGGCCGAGAAATGGCAAATATAAATACATGTGAGGTATTGTATATTGGAAAGTCAAATCAAGGTAAGACTTTCATGGTGAATGGGAGGGCCTTCAGGAGTGTAGTGGACCAAAGGGATCTTGGGAGTTCAGGTTCACACTCCTCTGAAAGTGGAGTCACAGGTAGACAGGGCAGTGAAGAATGCTTTTGGCACACTGGCCTTCATCAGTCAGAGCACTGAGTATAGAGGTTGGGAAGTTATGTTGCAGTTGTACAGGACGTTGGTGAGGCAACACTTGGGGTATTGTGTTGAGTTTTGGTCATTAAACTGGAAAGAATGCAGCAGAAATTTACAAGGATGTTGCCAGGGCTCAAGTTATAGGGAGAAGTTGGACAAGCTGGGACTTCTTCCTGTTCAAGGCAGGAAACTGAGGGGGGATCCTTATACAAGTATATAAGATCATGAGAGGCATGGATAGGGTGAATGCACTCAGTCTTTTTCCCAGGGTCGGGGAATCGAGGACTAGAGGCCAGCAGTTTACGGTAAGAGGGGAAAGAATAAAAGGGAACCTGAGGGGCAACTCTTTTTTTTAAACAGTGGGTAGTCTGCATATGGAAAGAGCTGCCAATGGAAGTGGTTGAGGCGGGTACATTAACAACAATGTAAAAGGCATTGGGACAAATAGGGTTGAGAAGGATATGGGTCAAGTGCAGGGAAGTGGGCTTCATGTGGATGGGGATTTTGATCAGCGTGGACCAGCTTGCGCCGAAGGGCCTGACTCCGTGTCGTAGACATGTGAAGGTGAGGGTGGTAGATGCTGGAGATGAGACTCCAGATTAGAGTGGTGCTGGAAAAGCATAGCAGGTCAGGCAGCATCCGTTGAATTTTGCTCAAAACGTCGATTCGCCTGCTCCTCAGGCACTGCCTGGCCTGCTGTGCTTCTCCAGGACCACTTTAATCCGGACTCCGTGCTGTAGGATTTTAGGACTCTACTGGGAAGAGGGAGGGAGAGGGACAAAAAAACTGAACAGGGAAGAATGGGAAAGAGAGACAAAGTTACAACACAATGAATGTGGAACAGACAGAGAAAGAGTGACGACACACTGGACTGGGAATACAGAGGGAGAGCGAGAACATCCTCTACTGGGAATACCGAAGCAGAGTGACAACACACTGAACTGGGAATAGAGAGAAACAGTGACAACAAACTGAACTGGGAATAGAGAGGGAGAGTGAGAATATCCTGTACTGGGAATACAGAGAGCAGAGTGACAACACACTGAACTGGGAATAGAGAGAAGCAGTGACAACAAACTGAACTGGGAATAGGGAGTGACATAGAGACAATACACTGAACTGGGAATAGGGAGACACATAGCAACAATACACTGAACAGGGAATAGGAAGAAACAGAGAGAGTATACTGGGAATAGGGAGGGACATAGTGACAATATACTGAAATGGAAATAGGGAGAGACATAGCGACAACACACTGAACTGGGAATAGGGAGGGAGAGTGAGAATATCCTATACTGATAATAGAGATAGCAGAGTGACAACACACTGAACTGGGAATAGGGAGGGAGAGTGAGAATATCCTATACTGATAATAGAGATAGCAGAGTGACAACACACTGAACTGGGAATACAGAGAAACAGTGACAACAAATGGAACTGGGAATACAGAGACAGAATGAGACCAAGACTGCCAACAAAACTGAACTGGGAATAGAGACAGACATAGTGACAACACACTGAACTGGGAATAGGGAGAGACAGTAAGACAGTACACTGAACTGGGAATTGGGTGAGACATAGAGACAATACACTCAACTGGGAATAGAGAGAGCATCACAACACACTGAACTGGAAACAGGGAGACAGTGACAACACACTTAACTGGGAATGGATGGGGACAGAGGGACAACACACAGAATCATGAATAAAGAGACAGAGAGACCGGCAGACAACACACTGAACTGGGAATCGGGACACACAGGAGACAACACACTGAACTGGGAATAGACACAGTCAGATTACACTGAACTGGGAACAGAGAGACAAAGACAACACACCGAACTGTGTAACAGATGAACACACCAAACTGCAACATTGGAACAACACAGTGACCTGCGAACACAGGGAAACAACATGATTAACTGGGAATGGAGAGGGGCGGAGTTACAACACACTGAACGGGAAATAGGGAGAGACAGAGAAACAATACAGTGAACTGGGAGTGGAGAGGGGCGGAGTGACAACACACTGAACTGGGAATAGGGAGAGACATAGCCACAATACACTGAACTGGGAATAGGGAGGGAGAGTGAGAACATCCTGTACAGGGAATAGGGAGAGACATAGTGACAACACACTGAATCGGGAATAGAGAGGGAGAGTGAGAACATCCTATCCTGGGAATATGGATAGCAGAGTGACAACACACTGAACTGGGAATAGAGAGAAACACTGACAACAAACTGAACTGGGAATAGAGAGTGAGAGTGAGAACATACTTTATGGGAATACAGGGAAACAACACGTTTAACTGGGAATGGAGAGAGGCGGAGTTACAACACACTGAACTGGGAATAGAGCGACAGAGAGACAATTCACTGAATTGGGATTAGGGAGAGACAGAGAAACAATTCACTGAACTGGGAATAGGGAGCGACAGAGAAAAAACATGCTGAACTGGGAATAGGGAGAGACAGAGAGACAAGACACTGAACTGGGAATAGGGAGAGACATGGAGACAATACACTGAAATGGGAATAGGGAGAGACACAGCGGAAACACACTGAAATGGGAATAAAGAGGGAGAGTGAGAACATCCTGTACTGGGAATACAGGTAGCAGAGTGACAACACACTGAACTGGGAATAGAGAGAGACCGAGCGACGATTCACTTTACTGGAAAAAGGGCCAGATAGTGTTGCCAACACAATGTACTGGGAATAGACAGGGAGACTGAGAACATACTGAACTGGGAACAGAGATACACAGAATAAGAAAACACTGAACTGGGAATCGAGAGAATCTGGCGACTAGAAACTGTACTGGGAATATCGAGTGTGACAGTGACAACAAATACAACTCGGAATAGAGAGACACAGAGTGACAACACACTGGATTAGGAATACTGTAGAGAGAGGGAGAGTGACAATACACTGAACTGGGAATCGGGAGTGACCGAGCGACAAGAGAATGATCTGGGAATAGACAGAGACAGAGAGTGACAACAAATGGAACTAGGAATACAGAGACAGAATGAGACCAAGACTGCCAACAAAACTGAACTGGTAATAGGGAGGAACATAGAGACAATACACTGAACAGGGAATAGGGAGAAACAGACAGACCATATACTGAACTGGGAATAGGGAGAGACATAGCGACAACAAACTGAACTGGGAATGGGGAGAGATATAGAGACAATACATTGAACTAGGAATAGGGAGAGACAGAGAGACAACACACAGAGCTGGGAATAGGGTGAGACAGAGAGAAAACACACTGAACTGGGAATAGGGAGAGAAAGAGACAATACACCGAACTGGGAATAGGGAGAGACATAGAGACAATACACTGAATTGGGAATAGTCAGAGACATAGAGACAATATACTCAACTAGGAATAGAGAGAGAGACATAGGGACAGTACACTGAACTGATAATAGGGAGAGACATAGAGACAACACAATGAACTGGGAATAGGGAGAGACAGAGAAACAATACACTGAATTGGGAATAGGGAGAGACAGAGAAACAATACACTGAATTGGGAAGAGGGAGAGACATGGAGACAATACACTCAACTGGGAGTAGAGAGAGCATCACAACACACTGAACTGGAAACTGGGAGAAAAAGAGAGATAATACACTGAACTGGGAATAGGGAGAGATAGAGAAACAACACACAGAGCTGGGAATAGGGAGGGACAGAGAGAAAACACACTGAACTGAGAATAGAGAGAGACGCGGAGACAGTACACTGAACTGGGAATAGGGAGAGACATAGGGACAATACACTGAAATGGGAATAGAGGGAGCATCACAACACACTGAACTGGAAACAGGGAGACAGTGACAACACACTTAACTGGGAATGGATGGGGACAGAGGGACAACACACAGAATCATGAATAAAGAGACAGAGAGACCGGCAGACAACACACTGAACTGGGAATCGGGACACACAGGAGACAACACACTGAACTGGGAATAGACACAGTCAGATTACACTGAACTGGGAACAGAGAGACAAAGACAACACACCGAACTGTGTAACAGATGAACACACCAAACTGCAACATTGGAACAACACAGTGACCTGCGAACACAGGGAAACAACATGATTAACTGGGAATGGAGAGGGGTGGAGTTACAACACACTGAACGAGGAATAGGGAGACACAGAGAGACCATCCACTGAACTGGTAATAGGGAGACACATAGGGACAATACACTGGACTGGGAATACAGAGGGAGAGCGAGAACATCCTGTACTGGGAATACAGAGAGCAGAGTGACAACACACTGAACTGGGAATAGAGAGAAACAGTGACAACAAACTGAACTGGGAATACAGAGGGAGAGCGAGAACATCCTGTACTGGGAATACAGAGAGCAGAGTGATGACACACTGAACTGGGAATACAGAGGGGGAGCGAGAACATCCTGTACTGGGAATACAGAGAGCAGAGTGACAACACACTGAACTGGGAATAGAGAGAAACAGTGACAACAAACTGAACTGGGAATGGGAAGAGACAGAGAGACAATACACTGAACTGGAAATAGGGAGAAACGGAGACAATACACTGAACTGGGAATATGGAGAGACATATCGACATATTCCATTCACGTCCATATGTTTATCCAATAACCATTTAAATGCTCTTAAAGTTGGCGAGTCTACGACTGTTTGCAGACAGTGTGTTCCACGCCCCTACTATTCTCTGATTAAAGAAACTATCTCTGACATCTGTCCTTTATCCATCACCCCTCAATTTAAAGCTATGTTCCTGCGGTGTTAGCCGTCAGCATGTGAGGGAAAAGGCTCACGCTGTCCACCCTATCTAACCCTCTGATTATCTTATATGTCTTAATTAAGTCACCTCTCAACCTCTTCTCTCTAATGAAAACAGCCTTGTGTCCCTAAGCCTTTCCTCGTAAGACTTTCCCTCTATACCAGGCAACTTCCTAATGAATCTCCTCTGAACTTTTTCCAAAGCTTCCACATCCTTCCTACAATGCAGTGACCAGAACTGAACACGATACTCCAAGTGCGACTGTACGAGAGTTTTGCGCAGTTGCAGTATGACCTCATGGTTCTGAAACTCAATCCCTCTCCTAATAAAAGCTAACACACCGTATGCCTTCTTAACAACCCTATCAACCTAGATGGCAACTTCCAAAGATCTGTGTACATGGACACCAAGATCTCTCTGTTCATCTACACTACCAAGAATCTGACCATTAGCCCAGTACTCTGTATTCCTGTTGCTCCTTCCAAAGTGTCCCCACCTCACAGATTTCCGCATTAAAATCCATTTGCCACCTCTCAGCCCAGCTCTGCAGCTTATCTATGTCCCTCTGTAACCTACAACATACTTTGCCACAATCCACCACTCTACCGACCTTAGTGTCATCCACAAAGTTACTAACCCATCCTTCTGTGCCCTCATCAGATCATTTATAAAAATGACAAACAGCAGTCGAGCCAAAACAGATCCTTGTGGTACACCACTAGTAACTGAACTCCAGGATGAATATTTACCATCAACCACCAATCACCCTCAATCTCCTACCCCCAGATGTTGTGTAATAACCTACCGTGGGGAACCTTATCAAACGCCTTACTGAAAGCCATATACACCACATCAACCGCTGTACCGTCATCTACCTGTTTGGTCACCATCTCTAAGAATTCAATAAGGTTTGTGAGGCACGACCTACCCTTCACAAAACCATGTTGACTATTCCTAATCAACTTATTCCTTGCTAGATGATGATAAATCCTATCTCTTATAGCCCTTTCCAACACTGTACCCACAACCAAAGTAAGGCTCACTGGTCTATAATTCCCAGGGATGTCTCTAATCCCCTTCCTGAACAAGGGGACAACATTTGCTATCCTCCAGTCTTCTGGTACAATTCCTGTAGACAATGGCGACATAAAGGTCAAAGCCAAAGGCAATCTCCTCCCTGGCTTCCTAGAGAATCCTAGGATAAATCCTATCCGGCCCAGAGGACTTATCTATTTTTAAACTTTCCAGAATCACTAACACCTCCTCCTTGTGAACCTCAATCTCAACTAGTTTAATAGTCTGTATCTCAGTACTCTCCTCAACAACATTGTCTTTTTCTCCTTTTTGAAGCTCCTGCCTTGATTTGACTTTCCAACATGCAAAACCTCACACTTATCTATATTAAACTCCATTCACCATTTCTCAGCCCACTTCCCCAGTTGTTCAAGGTCCTGCTGCAATTTCTGATAATCTTCCTCGCTGTCTATGATTCTGCCTATTTTAGTGTCATCAGCAAACTTACTAATCATGCCTTTTATATTCTCGTCTAAATCATTGATATAGATAACAAACAGTAACGGGCCCAGCACCAATCTCTGAGGCATTCCACTCATCACAGGCCAACGAGTATACTTTTCACTATTACCCTCTGCTTCCTCCCATTAAGCTCATTGTGTATCCAATTTGCCAGCTCCCCCTAGATTCCATGCGATCTAACCTTCCTGAGCAACCTACCATGTGGAACCATATCAAAGGCCTTACTGAAATCCATGTAGACTATGTCTACCTCCTGCCCTCGTCAACCTTCCTGGTCACTTCATCAAAGAACTGTAACAAATTTGTGAGGGATGATCTCCTACTCAAAGAGCCATGCTGACTACTCCTTATCAACCCTGACTTTCCAAGTGCATGTATATCTTATCCCTCAGAATCTTCTCAAGTAACTCACCTACCATAAATGTTAGATTTACTGGTGTACAGTTCCCAGATTTTTCTTTGCAGCCCTTTCGGATTAAGGGGACAACATTCACCAGCTTCCAGTTTTCCAGGACCTTATTGTGGCTAATGATGATGCAAAAATATCAGCCAAGGCCCCTGCAATTTCTTCTCCAGCCTCTTGCAGTGTTCTTGGATATATCTGGTCAGGACCAGGAGATTTATCCACCTTCATACAGTCTAATATAGCCAACACCTCCTTGACTGGGATATGGGCTGTCCCCAAGAGATCACCACTAACTCCAAGTTCCCAAGTCTTCATGTCTTTCTCCATGGTAAACACAGAAGAAATATTCATTGAGAACCTCGTCCATTTTCTGCAGTTCTCCACATACATGCGCACTTTGGTCCTTCAGGGGCCCTATTCTCTCTCTAGTTATTCTTTTTCCTTAAATATACTTCAAGACCCTCTCTGGATTCCCTCTAATCGTCTTAGCCAAGGCTATATCGTGCCCCCTTCTTGCCCTCTTGATTTCCTTCTTCAGTAGACCCCTGTATTCCCTGTAAAGTTCCAGGGATCCCTTTGATTCCAGCTGCTTGTACCTGAGACATACCTCCTTCTTTTTTCTGGTTAAAGTCTCAATGCATCTTGTGATCCAGGGTTCCCTATTCCTGCCAGTGGGGACACTTTCCTCATTCCTGAAGAAGGGCTCATGCCCGAAACATCGATTCTCCTGCTCTTTGGATGCTACCTGACCTGCTGCGCTTTTCCAGCAACACATTTTCAGCTCTGATCTCCAGCATCTGCAGTCCTCACTTTCTCCCCTAGTCTCATGACTTTACTATTTCTGCTTACTGTATTTCATCCAACCTCTTATTTCCTTCCTGCTGTTGAGGAACCCCCTACTCCCCGTTTCCATTCATCCCCCCTCCCCTCACACTCCACCCCCACCAATCTAGTTTGAACCCTCCCTGGTAGCACTCGTAAACCTGGCTGAAAGATATTGGTCCTCCTCCAGTGCAGATTTAACGCACCCCTCTTGAACAAGTCACCTCTGCCCCAGACCAGAGAGAGAGAGAGAGAGAGACAGACAGACAGACAGAGTAACATCACACAATCGAGAATACAGAGCAACAGGGAGACACCACAGTGAACTGGGAATAAAGGCACACAAAGCAACAATATGTTGAAATAGGAGTTAAAAATCACACAACACCAGGTTAGAGTCCAACAGGTTTAATTGGAAACACACTAGCTTTCGGAGCGACGCTCCTTCATCAGGTGATAGTGGAGGGCTCAGTCGTGACACAGAATTAATAGCAAAAATTCACAGTGTGATGTAACTGAAATTATACATTGAAAAATTGATTGTTAAGCCTTTCATCTGTAGAATACAGTGATAGTTTCACTTTTTTCATGTGTAAATCACAAAACCTTTTTAAAAAAAAAGGTTGCATTCTCGGGTTAGCTGTTAACAATGGTGATAGGTAGAAGGTGTTAGCCCCCTGCATTCTCTGTCTATGCCATGATGTTTAGATTGATTCAATTCAAAAAAGTGAGATAACGGAGTTTTACATAAATTCATGCATAAATTCATAAAAGGCTATGACAACGGATGAATGGGCACCACACAACAATCAACAGACAGAAGAGTTCCCTCCCAGTTGGGGAACACTTCAGTGGTCCAGGACATTCGACCTCAGACCTTCGGGTGACCATCCTCCAAGGCGGACTTCGGGACAGACAGCAGCGAAAAGTGGCCGAGCAGAGGCTGATAGCTAAGTTCGGTACCCATAGGGAGGGCCTCAACCGGGACCTTGGGTTCATGTCACATTTCAGTGACCACTATTGCACTAAACACACACACACACACAGACACTCCTATACACACACACACACACACACACACACACACACACACACACACACACACACACACACACACACTCCTATACACACTTACACACAGACACACATACCTGCACACAGACACCCACACACACCCTTACAGACACACAAACTCCCACTCACACATTCACCCCCTCACAGACTTAAGACACTCTGCACTCACTACACACACACACACACTTTCTCACACTCACAACCCCAACCCAGACACACACACACACACACACACACACACACACACACACACACACACACACACACACATAGATTTTGTGCGGTGAATTTGTACTTGCAGAGTTCCATTGTACTTTGCTCAAAAATTGCATGAATTTATGTAAAACTCTGTTATCTCACTTTTTAGATTAGAATCAATCTAAACATCATGGCATAGACAGAGAACACAGGGGGCCAACAACTTCAACATATTGTCTAGCTATCACCATTGTTAACAGCTAACCCGAGAATGCAACTTTTTAAAAATAAAGGTTTTGTGATTTACACATGAAAGAAGTGAAACTATCACTGTACTCTAATAGCTTGACAGCTAATCAATTTTTCAATGTATAATTTCAGTTACATCACACTGTAAATTTTTGCTATTAATTCTGTGTCACGATTGAGCCCTCCACTATCACCTGATGAAGGAGCGTCGCTCCGAAAGCTAGTGTACTTCCAATTAAACCTGTTGGGCTATAACCTGGTGTTGTGTGATTTTTAACTTTGTACACCCCAGTCCAACACCAGCATCTCCAAATCTTGAAATAGGAACAGAGAGAGACGGAGTGACAACACACCGAACTGGGAATAGAGACAGACAGAGGGACAAGACACTTAATTTAGAATAGAGGGTGGGAGACTGACAACATACTGAAATGGAAGTAGACAGAGATAGAAAGTTAACACACATTGAACTGGGAACAGAGAGACAGTGAAAACACACTCATCTGGGAATGGAGAGACAGAAACAATACACTGAACTGCGAATACAGAGGAACAACACATTGAATTGGAAACAAACAGAGACAGACTGACAACATATTAGTTTGGAAATAGGAGAGACACTGATAACACAGTAAACTAGCAATAAAGACAGAGGATCAACACCCAGAACAGGGAGACAGTGAGAAATTAATGAACTAGTAATAGAGACAGAGAGACAACACACTGAACTGGGAATAGAGGGAGATAGACAGACAGACTCAACTGGGAATACAGGGAGACAAACTGACATCACAGAACCGAACTGGGAATGGAGAGAGATAAACAGATGACATTATGAACTGGAAATTGGGAGAGACAGAGTGAACTGGGAACAGGGACACAGTGACATCACACTCAACTGGGAATAGATAGAGCCAGAGGGACAACATACTGAACTGGGAATAGAGAGAGACAGACATTTAATATACTAAACTGGCAATACAGGGAAAGAAAGTGACAACAAACTGAGAATGGAGGGAGACTGACAGACGATACACTAAAAGGAGAATAGAGAGGGTGATAATACCCTGCATTGGGTATGTCGTGAGAAAGACAGACAACACACTGAACTGGGAATGCAGAGAGGGTTAAAGAGTGTTTGCAGCCGAAAGAGTGTGTGCTCACTTTAAGATAGAAAGTGCTTTCTGAATTTTAAAGTAAATTTAAAATACAGCCACAGCTACCAGAAAAACCAAGAGACAGGCTGTTCCAAAACAGATACATGTAGCAAATGGGTATTAAATGGATACCTGAGTTTTGGTTGCTGTTTTGACAACAAATCAAATTTAACCAATTAATTTAAATTATACCCAGGATACTAAAACCCAATCGAGTTTGAATTTATTGTATTGACAACATCAGACCAATGACAGGGAACGACGGTGAGGTCATTTTGAAAACTGGTCAGAGCAACCGCTTAGAGCCAGAGGGTAAGTGCCCTCCGAAGAAATAAACATCTTGCTCTCAAAGAAATCTCAGAAGGCACTATCAAAAGATACCTTTTCCTGCAAAAGCAGTAAAAACTGGGAACACAACAACTCAAGGAGAGGACAGCAGAATCAGAAGACAGCATCAGAGACTGTGTGGTCATTGAGAAATTAAGTTGATGTAATGTTTAATAACTGTGTTACTGGAACAGCATATTAGTAGAATTGTGTTCAGTTAAGTTAGGGGAAAGAGTGTTCAGTTTGTTAATAGCTTTGGTGAGTGTGCCCTGTCAGAGTTAAATAAATAACTTGTTACTTTTTATTTATACAGTGGAAGTCAGGGATCTTCTTTCATTCTCACATTCTTAACTAGATTACAAGAAGGAGCAAGGTGAACTTTTCTGGGTGTTTGGTTTTAATTAGCAGAGGGGCTCATCCGCCACATCGTAACAGTTTGGGGGCTCATAGTCCAGGAATTGGACAGGTTTGGACAGATCCAGTCTGGGCTTTGGACAGAGTTGGACAAGTTTAGATCGATCTGGATTCACATGGACAGATTTGAACAGATTTGGGATACGACAGGTCCCAGCAGATTTGAACAGACTTGGCGATTAGTGTTCTAGATCTTTTAAATGAAACTTAGATGAGAGAAATCAGTTTAATTTCAGCTACGTGCAGTGAAGCAGCCTGGGTTAGAGGAGAAAGAAACAGAGTAAAGATCTTTAACGGAGCAAAAGGAGAGGTCATCCTGTTGGGAGTTTTCTGTAGGCCTCCAGAGATGTAGGGGAAAGGATAGCCAAGATAATTCTGGATAGGAGCGAGAGTGACAGGGTAATTGTTATGGGGGACTTTAATTTTCCAAATATTGACTGGGGATACTATAGTTCGAGAACTTTAGATGGGTCAGTTTTTGTCCAATGTATGCAGGACGGTCGTCTGACACAGTATGGAGACAGGCCAACAAGGGGCGAGGCCACATTGGATTTGGTACTGGGTAATGAACCCAGCCAGGTGTTAGATTTGGAGGCAGGTGAGCACTTTGGTGATAGTGATCACAAGTTATGTCAGCGATAGAAAAGGATTTGTATATACCGCAGGGCAAGAGTTGTAGTTGGGGGAAAGACAATTATGATACAATTAGGCAAGATTTAGAATGCATAGGATGGGAAAGAAATCTGCAGGAGATGGGCACAGCTGAAATGTGGAGCTTATTCAAGGAACAGCTACTCTGTTTTCTTGATAAGTGTGTACAAGTCAGGCAGGGAGGAAGTGGTCGAGTTCAGGAACTGTGATTTACTAAAGAAGTTGAATGTCTTATCAAGAGGAAGAAGAAGGCTTATGTAAGGTTGAGATGTGAAGGCTCAGTTAGGGCACTTGAGAGTTACAAGTTAGCCAGGAAAGACTTATAGAAGATCTAAGAAGAGCCAGGAGGGAACATGAGAAGTCGTTGGCAGATGGGATCAAGGAAAACCTTTGATCCTATAGCTATATCAGGAATGAAAGAATGACTAGAGTAAGATTAGGGCAAATCAAAGACAGTAGTGGGAAGTTGTGCGTGGAGTCCGAGGAGATAGAGGGAGCAATAAATGAATATTTTTCGTCAGTATTCACACTGGAAAAAGACAATGTTGTCAAGGAGAACACTGAGAAACAGGCGACAAAACTAGATGGGATAGAGGTTCACAAGGAGGAGGTGTTAGCAACTCTGGACAGTGTGAAAATAGATAAATCCTCTGGGCCAGACGGGATTTATCCTAGGATTCTCTGGGAAGCCAGGGAGGAGATTACAGAGCCTTTGGCTTTGATATTCATGCAATCATTGTCTACAGAAATAGTGCTAGAAGACTGAAGGTTAGCATATGTTGTCCCCTTGTCCAAGAAGGGAAGTAGAGACAACCCTGGTAATTATAGAGTGACCCGTACTTCAATTGTGGGTAGAGTGTTGGAAAAGGTTATAAGAGATAGGATTTATAACAATCTAGAGACGAATAAGTTGATTAGGGATAGTCAACACGGTTTTGTGAAGGATAGGTTGTTATGCACAAACCTTACTGATTTCTTTGAGAAGGTGATCAAACAGGTGGATGAGGGTAAAGCAGTTGATGTGGTGAATATTGATTTCAGTAAGGTATTTGATAAGGTTCCCCACGGTAGGTTATTGCACAAAATACAGAAGTATGGGATTGAGAGTGATTTAGCAATTTGGGTCAGAAATTGGCTAGCTGAAAGGAGACAGAGGGTGGTGGTTGATGGGAAATGTTCATCCTGGAGTTTAGTTACTAGTGGTGTACTGCAAGGGTCGGCTTTGGGGCCATTGCTGTTTGTTATTGTTATAAATGACCCAGGTGACGGTGTAGAAGGATGGTTTAGGTGGCACGTGGAGCTTAATGTAGATAAGTGTGAGGTGATTCACTTTGGAAGGAGTAACAGGAATGCAGAGTACTGGGCTAATGGCAAGATTCTTGATAGTGTAGATGAGCAGAGAGATCTCAGTGTCCACGTACATAGATCCCTGAAAGTTGCCACCCAGATTGATAGGGCTGTTAAGAAGGTAAATGGTGTGTTAGCTTTTATTGGGAGAGGGATTGAGTTTTGGAGCCATGAGGTCATGCTGCAGCTGATGTGGTTGCACTTGGAGTATTGTGTACAGTTCTGGTCACCACATTATAGGGAGGATGTGGAAGCTTTGGGAAAAGGTGCAGAGGAGATTTGCTAGGATGTTGCCTGGTCTTATGAGGAAAGGCTGAGGGACTTGAGGCTGTTTTCATTAGAGAGAAGAAGGTTGAGAGGTGACTTAATTGAGACATATAAGATAATCAGAGGGTTAGATAGGGTGGACAGTGAAAGCCTTTTTCCTCAGATGGTGATGGCTAACACGAAGGGACATAGCTTTAAATTGAGAGGTGATAGATATAGGACAGATGTCAGAGGTAGTTTCTTTACTCAGAGAGTAGTCAGGTGCCTGCAACAGTAGTAGACTCGCCAACTTTAAGGGTATTTATATGGTCACTGGATAAACACATGGACGAGAATGGAATAGTGTAGGTTAGATAGACTTCAGATTAGTTCCACAGGTCACCGCAACATTGAGGGCCGAAAAGAAAAACAGAGAGAAGAAAGAGAAAGAGAAGAAAAAGAAGAGAGAGACAGACAGAGAGAGAAGATAAAGAAAGGGAGAAAAGAGCCATGATAAAGATTAAAAAAAAGGGAGAGAAGGTTGTTAGCTGAGCAAAAAGAGAGAAATATGAGGGCGAAAGAGAGAGAGGGAGTTTGAACTTTCCAAAGTTGCAAATTGAACAGGAAAGTTAATTAAAAAGGATGAAGTTAGAAGGGAGGTTTAGGGGGGAAGAGCGTGATGATGAGCAAACCCGCCGTAGCCAAAGATCTGGCAGGGAGATATCCAAATATGTTAAAACATTGCCACATTTCGATGAGAAAGATGTTGAAGCCTTTTTTATTTCATTTGAAAAATTGGCTAAGCAGATGGAGTGGCCAGAGAACTTGTGGGTAATGCTAGTTCAGAGTAGTCTGGTGGGCAAGGTTCGTGAGATATTTGCCATGCTGTCAAATGAGGGGTCAAGAGTTTGTGCCGGTGTCAAACAGGCAATAGAGACTGAAAATGTGACAACTTGCGTAACTGGCAATAGAGAGAGACAGAGACACAACACACTGAACTGGAAACAGAGTGAGACATGGAAACAACACACTGAACTTGAAGTAGGGAGAGACCGGGTGACAGCACACTGAACTGAGAACAGGGACTCAGTGACAACACCCTCAACTGTGAATAGATAGAGACAGGGACAATACACTGAACTGCAAATACAGAGGAACAATGCACTGAACTGGACCGAGATGGAGTGATAACACAGTGAACTGAGAAAAGGAGAGACACAGAGACAACACACTGAATCTGAGAACAGGGAGATACAGAGTGACAACACACTGAATTGGGAATAGAGAGAGACAGCGAGACAACACACTGAATTGGGAACAGAGAGGAACAGCGAGACAACACACTGAATTGGGAACAGAGAGGGACAGCGAGACAACACATTAAATTGGGAACAGAGAGGGACAGTGATGTAGCACAATCAACAGGGAATAGAGAGCAATGGAGAGACAACACATTTTAATGGGAAGAGGGACACAGAGATACTCCACACTGAACTGAGAATCAAGAGACACACAGAGTGAGAATACACTGAATTAGGAAAAGAGTCAGACAGAATGACTACACACTAAATTGGAAACAGTGAGAGACAGTGATAACACGCTGAACTGGAAGCAAGAGTGACAGACAGACAACACACTCAATTGGCAATAGAGGGAGGCAGAGACAACACATTGAACTGGGAGAGCAGTGAGAGATAGAAAGTGAGAATACACGAGACTCAAAATATAGAAGACATGGAGACAACACACTGAACTACAAAGACAGAGATGCTGAGTGACAACACATTGAATTGGGAAGAGAGAGAGAGAGACAGAGTGTGACAACACACTGAACTGTGAATACACTGTCAGAGAGTGTGACAACACACTGAACTGTGAATACACTGTCAGAGAGTGTGACAACAACACACTGGACTGGTAATATAGAGAAACAGTGAACGTGGTATAAAAAGAGACAGAGTGATAACACACTAAACTGGGAAGTCAGAATGACAGAAACAACACACTGAACTGGGAAGGGAGGTGGTCAGTGAGAGAACACAATGAACTGGGAATATAGGGGTACGAAGTGACAACACGTACTGAATTGTGAAGAGCGAGAGAGAATTCCCTCCCTAATTGCATTATGGGTCACAGCAGGTGGACTGCAGATGGTTCAAGAATACAGAGGTCACAGCGGCAGAGTGGCTCAGTGGTTAGCACTGTGTCTCACAGCACCAGGGTCCCTGGTTCAATTCTAGCCTCAGGCAACTGACTGTGTGGAGTTTGCACATTCTCCCCATGTCTGCGTGGGTTTCCTCCGGGTGCGCCAGTTTCCTCTCGCAGTCCAAAGATGTGCAGGTCAGGTGGATTGGCCATACTTCGGTGCATTAGTCAGAGGGAAATGGGTCTGAGTGGGTTACTCTTCGGAGGGTCAGTGTGGACTTGTTGGGCCGAATGGCCTGTTTCCACACAGTAGGGAATCTAATCTAAAACGCAGCACACCATCGTCTTTTCAAGAGCAACTAGGGATGGGCAATAAATGTTGGACAGCCAGCAATGCCTACATCCCACAGAATGAATAATTGTTGAAAAAGACAGACTTAGAGACAACCTGCTAAACTGGGAGCAGAGAGAGACAGAGTGATGACACTGCAGTGGAAATACAGAGAGACTCAGTGACAACGTACTGAGCTGGGAATGTAGTCAGTCAGTGAGACAATACAAAGAACTGAGAGGCAGAGAGACAATGCACTGAACCGGGAATAGATGGAGATACAGACTGTGAAGGCAGTGAACTGGGAATACAGTGAGACAGTGTGGGAGCACACTGTACCAGGGACCGAGACAATGCACTGAACCGGGAATAGATGGAGATACAGAGTGAGAAGGCAGTGAACTGGGAATACAGTGAGACAGTGTGGGAGCACACAGAACAAGGAATACAGAGAGACAGGGTGACAACACACAGAACTGGGGATAGTGAGATATAACAACTGAACTGGGAATAGAGAGGCAGAATGTTTTACAACACTAAAACCTGGGTGCAGAGAGAAAGAAAAAACAGATGATAAAACACTGCAGTGGGAATATGGAGAGACACTGTGACAACACACTAAACCACTAATAGGGAAAAAGAGATAACACTGAATTACAAATAGAGGGAGAAAAAGTGACAACACAGTGAACTGGGAATAGACAAAGATACAAAGTGAGAAGGTAGTGAACCCAAGACACTGAACACGGAATATAGAGAGACAGTGAGAACGACACATGGAACTGAGAAAACAGAGAGATGGACAGACAACACACTGAACTGGTAATAGATACAGAGAGAGTAACAACAAACTGAACTAGCAATACTGAGTGTCAGAGTGTCAAACTGAGGACAGTGACTGACACAGTGTGTGACAATACACTGGCCTCCATATAGTGAGACAGACAGTGATAACACACAGAACTGGGAATACAGTCAGACAGAGTGACAACACACTGAACTGGGAATAGAGAGAACGAGTGACAACTCATTGAACTAGGAATAAGAGAGCAAAAGAGGTAGCATGTTGCACTGGGAATAGAGAGAGAGATAAAGAGAGGCAGCACACTGAAATGGGAATACAATCAGATAGAGTGACAACACACTGACCACAGAATACAGATGGACAGAGGTCTGACATACTGAACTAAGAACAGAGAGACACAGAGGCACCACCCACTGAATTGGGAATAGGGAGAGACAAAAACTCAACACACTGTGCCAGAAATAGGGAGAGACACTCTATAACACATGGAACTGGGAACAGGGAGAGACAAATTGAAAACCCTCTGAACTGGGAATACAGGGAATCAGAGTGACAACCGAGTGAACTGGGAAGAGACAGAAATGCCCAGTGAGAAGGCAATGAACTTGGAATAGAGAGAAACAGAATGTCAACAAACTGAAATGGGAACAGAGACAGAGAGAAAGAGAGAGAGAGAGAGAGAGAGAGACAACACTCTGTCCCAGGAATCAGAGAGACAGAGTAACTATACACCATACGGGGAATAGAGAAAGACAGAGTTACAACACTCTGAACTGGAAAAACAAAGAGATAGAGAAGCAACACAGTGAGTAGAGAGAAACAGAGAGACAACACACTGAACTGTGAAAAGCAGACCCTGAGACTGAATGGGAACAAAAGAGAGACAGAGTGACAACACACTGAATTTGGTATGGAGAGACAGAGACAATACACTGAGCAGGAAGAGGGACAGAAAGAATGAATGGCAACACATAGAACTTGGTTAGATCACACCTGGGAATCTTCTGTTCAGTTCTGGTCACCTCACTATAAGAAGGATGTGGAAGCTTTAGAGAGGTTGCAGAGGAGATTTACCAGGATGCTTCCTGGACTGGAAGGGAGGTCTTCTGAAGAAAGGTTGAGGGAGTTAGGGCCTTTCTCATTGGAGTGAAGAAGGATGAGAGGTGACTTGATAGAGGTGTACAAGGTGATGAGAGGCATAGGTAGAATGGATAGTCAGAGACATTTGTTTCTTGTCAGAGTCGAGAGTGTGATGCTGGAAAAGCACAGTGGATCAGGCAGCATCTGAGGAGCAGGAGAATCAATGTTTCGGGCATAAGCCCTTCATCAGGAATTCTCCTCTTCCTCGGATGCTGCCTGACCTGCTGTGCTTTTCCAGCACCACACTCCTGATTCTGCACTCCAGCATCTGTAGTCCTCACTTTCTCCTCAGCATGTTGTCAGCCTTTGTCTCTATTCTCAGTTCAGTATGATTTCTCCTGTCTGTCTATGTTCATCCTCTGACTGTCTCTATTCCTTGCTCAGTGTGTTGTCACTCTGTCCCTCTCCATTTGAATTTGACTGTGGCGTGTCTCTGCCTCTTTCGATTCCCAATTCATTACATTATTTCTCTGGTGTTGTGTGATCTTTAACTTTGTCCAACCCAGTCCAACACCAGCACCACCACATCATGAGGATACGGAGATAGAGAGAGAGACAGTTAAAAGACACTGAAATGGGGAAAGGCACAGAGTGACAACACACTGAATTATGAATACAGAACGACAGGGAGACAACACGGTGAACTGGGAATACAGAGCGACAGGGAGACAACACGGTGAACTGGGAATACAGAACGACAGGGAGACAACACGGTGAACTGGGAATATAGAATGACAGGGAGATATCACGGTGAACTGGGAATATAGAGCGACAGGGAGACAACACGGTGAACTGGGAATACAGAGCGACAGGGAGACAACATGGTGAACTGGGAATACAGAGCGACAGGGAGATAACATGGTGAACTGGGACTACAGAGCAACAGGGAGACAACATGGTGAACTGGGAATAGGGATACTCAGAGTGACGACTCACACTGAGATAGGAAGAGAGAGAAACAGAGTGAGAACACACTGAACTGGGAGTAGAGAGAGATAGAGCTATATCACATTGAACTGGGATACAGAGAAACAGACTGACAACACACTGAACTTAGAATTGTCAGACATAGAGGCACAGTACACTGAACTGGAAATAGGGAGAGACAGAGTGACAAGACACTGAACTGGGAATGCAGAGGGACAGAGGATCAACATATGGAACTGAGAACAAAGAGAGACAACACACTGAACTGTGAATGCAGAGATACAGTGTCAACACCCTGAACTCGGAATAGAGAGAGAGAGAGAGAGCGTGAGATGCGCACAATGCCCTGAACTGGGAATACAGAGAAACAAAGTAACAACAATCTGAAATGGGAATGGAGGGAGACTAAGAGACAATACACTATAAGGGGAATAGAGAGGATTATAATACCCTGCACTGAAAGTAGAGACAACACACTGAACTGTGAACAGAGAGAGACAGAGTGACAACAGATTGAACTGGAAATAGGCAGAGACAGAGCTACATCACATTGACTGGAATACAAAGAAAGAGACTGACAACACAGTGACAACTTGGAATAGACAGAGACAGAGACAAAACACTAAACTAGGGATAGGGAGAGACAGTGTGACAACACACTCCACCAGGAAGAGAAAGCACACTGAATAGAGGGAGCAACAGTGACGTCAGCCCGAATGTGAATAGACAGAGGGGGAGCAACGAAGAGAAAGAGTGACAGAAAGAGAGACAACACACTGAACTGAGACTAGGGAGAGGCAAAGAGACAACACATTGAACGGGAATAGAGAGATTCTGGATCAGTGGTGCTGGAAGAGCACAGCAGTTCAGGCAGCATCCAACGAGCAGCGAAATCGACATTTCAGGCAAAAGTCCTTCATCAGGAATAAAGGCAGAGAGCCTGAAGCGTGGAGAGATAAGCTAGAGGAGGGTGGGGGTGGGGAGAAAGTAGCATAGAGTACAATGGGTGAGTAGGGGAGGGGTCAGGGAGGAGAGGGTCTGGACAAGTCATTGGGACCGTGCTGAGCTGGAAGTTTGGAACTCAGGTGAGGTGGGGGAAGGGGATATGAGGAAGCTGTTGAAGTCCACAATGATGCCTGGAAGTGTTCCAAGGCGGAAGATGAGGCGTTCTTCCTCCAGGCGTCGGGTGGTGAGGGAGCGGCGCTGAAGGAGGCCCATGACCTCCATGTCCTCAGCAGAGTGGGAGGGGGAGCTGAAATGTTGGGCCACGGGGCGGTGTGGTTGATTGGTGTGGGTTTCCCGGAGATGTTCCCTAAAGTGCTCTGCTAGGAGGCGCCCAGTCTCCCCAATGACAGAACTGGGAATAAACAGAGACAGAGCAACAACATACTGAACTGGGATTAAAGTCAGACAGACTGAAAACACACTAAACTGGGAAGAGAGACAGAGCTACAATACACTGAGCTGGGAATAGAAAGAGACAGAGTAACAACACACAGAACTGGGAAAGATAGAGGTAAGGTGTGTGACAACACTCTGACCTGGGTAAAAGAGACAGATGGAGTTACAAAACACTAAACTGGGAATAGAGGTATACACCGAGACAAACACACTGATTGTGGAAAGGTCAGAGACAGAACGATGGCACATTGTACAGGGAATAGAGAGAGTCAGAGTGACAGCACATGGTACAGGGAAGAGAGAAAGGCAAAGTAACAACACCTGGGAACAGAGACAGACAGAGTGACAACACACTGAACTGGGAGAAGAGAGAGAGAGAGAGAGTGACAACACACTGTACTGGGAATAGAGACACAGACACAATACACTGAACTAGGAATACAGAGAGAAACAGAGTAACAACACACTGAACTGGGAATAAATAGAGGCAGAGCAACAACATACTGAACCTGGAATAAAGAGAGACAGTGTGAAAACACAGTGAATTAGGATAAAGAGAGACATAGAGACAATACAGGGAATTGGGAATCGAGAGAGAGGCAGAGTGACAATACACTGAACTGGGAATTGAGAGGGACAGATTGAAAACACACTGAACTGGGAGTAGAGACAGACAGAGTGACTACTCACTAATTTGGGAATCGAGAGAGGCAGTGAGACAAACACACTGAATTTGGAATCGACAGTGATACAGCAACGACACACTGTACAGGGGATAGGGAGAGTCAGAGCGACAACACATTGCACTGGAAAGAGAGAAAGGCAGAGTGACAACACACTGAACTCAAAATAGGGAGGGAGAGAGACACAACATACTGAATTAGGAACAGAGATAGACAGTGAGACAACACATTGGAGGGGGAACAGCAACAGGTGCTGAGACAATTCATTGAAATGAGGACAGAGAGAGAGAAAGAGAGACGATACATTGAACTAGGAATAAGGGGAGAAAGAGTGACAGTGTGTCTCTTCCTATTCTGTTCTCTTCCAACACACTGTGCTGGGAATAGGAAGAGACAGTGCGACAACACACTCCACTGGGAAGAGAGAGACGGGGAGTGTAAGAACACACTGAAAAGTGAATAAAGAGAGTAACAATGACAATAGCCCAAATCAGAGGGAGAGAAACAAAGGGTGAGAGTGAGAGGCAGAGAGACAGGAGATGTGACAGATACTAAACAAGTATTTTGCATCAGTATTTACTGTGGAAAATGACATGAAAGATATAAAATTAAGAGAAATAGATTGGGACATCTTGCAAAATGTCCATGTTACAGAGGAGGAAATGCTGGATGTCTTGAAACGCATTAGGTCCTGATAAATCCCCAGGACCTGATCAGGTGTACCCGAGAACTCTGTGGGAAGCTAGGGAAGTGATTGCTGGGCCTCTTGCTGAGATATTTGTATCATCGCTGGTCACAGGTGAGGTGCCGGAAGACTGGAAGTTGGCTAACGTAGTGCCACTGTTTAAGAAGGGCGGTAAAGACAAGCCAGGGAACTATAGACCGGTGAGCCTGACCTTGGTGGTGGGCAAGTTGTTGGAGGGAATCCTGAGGAACAGGATGTACATGTATTTGGAAAGGCAAGGACTGATTCAGGATAGTCAACATGGTTTTCTGCGTGGGAAATCATGTCTCATGATTGAGTTTTTTGAAAAAGTAACAAAGAAGATTGATGAGGGCAGAGCAGAAGATGTGATCTGTATGGACTTCAGTAAGGCGTTCAACAAGGTTCCCCATGGGAGACTGATTAGCAAGATTAGATCTCATGGAATACAGGGAGTACCAGCCAGTTGGATACAGAACTGGCTCAAAGGGCGGTGGTGGAGGGTTGTTTTTCAGACTGGAGGCCTGTGACCAGTGGAGTGCCACAAGGATCGGTGCTGGGCCCTCTGCTTTTTATCATTTATATAAATGATTTGGATGTGAGCATAAGAGGTATAATTAGTAAGTTTGCTGATGACACCAAAATTGGAGGTGTAGTGGACAGCGAAGAAGGTTACCTCAGATTACAACAGGATCTTGATCAGATGGGCCAATGGGCTGAGAAGTGGCAGATGGAGTTTAATTCAGATAAATGCGAGGTGCTGCATTTTGGGAAAGCAAATCTTAGCAGGATTTATACACTTAATGGTAAGGTCCTAGGGAGTGTTGCTGAAGAAAGAGGCTTTGGAGCACAGGTTCATAGCTCCTTGAAAGTGGAATCTCGGGTAGATAGGATAGTGAAGAAGGCATTTGGTATGCTTGCCTTTTGGGTGGCACGGTGGCACACAACTCACAGCGCCAGAGACCCAGGTTCAATTCCCGCCTCAGGCGACTGACTGTGTGGAGTTTGCACGTTCTCCCTGTGTCTGCGTGGGTTTCCTCCGGTTTCCTCCCACAGTCCAAAGATGTGCAGGTTAGGTGAGTCGGCCATGCTAAATTGCCCGCAGTGTTAGGTGAAGGGGTAAATGTCGGGGAATGGGTCTGGGTGGGTTGCGCTTTGGTGGGTCAGTGTGGATTTGTTGGGCTGAAGGGCCAGTTTCCACTCTGTAAGTAATCTAATCTTATCGGTCAGAGTATTGAGTACAGGAGTTGGGAGGTCATGTTGCGGCTGTACAGGGCATTGGTTAGGCCACTGTTGGAATATTGCATGCAATTCTGGTCTCCTTCCTTTCGGAAGGATGTTGTGAAACTTGAAAGAGTTCAGAAACGATTTACAAGGATGTTGCCAGGGTTGGAGGATTTGAGCTATGGGGAGAGGCTGAACAGGCTGGGGCTGTTTTCCCTGGAGGGTCAGAGGCTGAGGGGTGGCCTTATAGAGGTTTAGAATATCATGAGGGGCATGGATAGGGTAAATAAGCAAAGTCTTTTCCCTGGGGTGGGAGAGTCCAGAACTAGAGGGCAGCATAGGTTTAGGGTGAGAGGGGACAGATGTAAAAGATATAAAAGAGACCCAAGGGGCAACTTTTTCACGCAGAGGATGCTATGTATATGGAATGAGCTGCCAGAGGAAGTGGTGGAGGTTGGTACAATTGCAACATTTAAAAGGCATCTGGATAGGTATATGACTAGGAAGGGTTTAGAGGGATATGGGCCAGGTGCTGGCCGGTGGGACTAGATTGAGTTGGGATATCTGGTTGGCATGGACAGGTTGGACTGAAGAGTCTGTTTCCATGCTGTACATCTCTATGACTCTATAACGTACTGAATGGGAGTAGACTTACAGTCACAAAATACTGAACTGAGAGTACAGAAACAGACAGAGTGAGAACGCACTCAACTGGGAATAAAGAGAGACAGAGCAACAACATATTGAACTCGGAAGAAAGATGGACAGACTGAAAACACACTGAACTGGCAAGACAGAACACACTGAGCTGGAAATAGAAAGAGACAGAGTGACAACACGCTGACTTGAGAATAGAGAGAGACAGAGTGACAATGCAGTGACCTGAGAATAGAGAGAGAGAAAGAGAGAGACAGAGTGACAATACAGTGACCTGAGAATAGAGAGAGAGAAAGAGAGAGACAGAGTGACAATACAGTGACCTGAGAATAGAGAGAGAGAAAGAGAGAGACAGAGTGACAATGCACTGAACTGGGAATGGAGAGACAAAGCACCAACTTATTGAAGTGAAAACACACTGAAGTCAGAACGGAATCAGAGACAACGCACTGAGCTGTGAGGAGAGACTGAGAGATGACACACTGAACAGAGTAAAAGAGACAGACAGAATGACAACACACTAAACTGGAAATAAATAGAGACACAGGAATGACCGACTGAACTGGGATTGGAGAGAAATGAGGGACAATGTACAGGGAATGGGGGTGGGGTGGAGGGGGGGGAGAGAGAGAGAGAGAGAGAGAGAGACAGAAACAGAGAGATAGAGATGGAGAGAGAGAGAGAGAGAGAGAGAGAGAAATAGAGGCTCAGAATGACAACACACTGAACTGAGAATAGAAAGGCAGAGACAGGGAGTGTAACAACACACCGGACAGTTAATAGAGAGAGCGACAGTGACAACAGCCCAAATGTGAAATAGGCAGAGAGGGAGAGACAAAAGAGAGAGAATGACAGACAGAGTGACAACACACTGAACTGGGAATGGAGACAGACAGAGTGACAACACACTGAACTGGGAATGGAGACAGACAGAGTGACAACACACTGAACTGGGAATGGAGACAGATAAACGACATTCAGAACTGGGAATAGAGAGAGGCAGAGTGACAGCATTCAGAGTGACAGGTGATTTAGCAGTTTGGATCAGGAAATGGCTCGCTGAAAGAAAACAGAAGGTGATGGTTGATGAGAAATGTTCATATTGGACTTTAGTTAGTAGTGGTTTACCGCAAGGATCTGTTTTGGGTCCACTGCTTGTCATTTTTATTAAGGAATTTGATGAGGGCTTAGAAGGATGGGTTAGTAAATTTGCAAATGTCACTAAGCTCAGTGGAGTTGTGGATAGTGCTGAAGGATGTTGTAGGTTACACAGGGACATGGATAACTTGCAGAGCTGGGCTGAGAGGTGGCAAACGGGAGTTTACTGTGGAAAAGTGTGAGGTGATTCACTTTGGAAGGAGCAACAGGAATGCAGAGTACTGGGCTAATGGTAAGATTCTTGGTAGTATGGATGAGCAGAGAAGTCTCGGTGTCCAGGTACATAGATCCTTGAAAGTTGCCACCCAAGCTGATAGGGCTGTTCAGAAGGCATATTGTGTATTAGCTTTTATTGGTAGTGGGATTGAGTTTCAGAGCCATGAGGTTATGCTGCAGCGTACAAAACTCTGGTGCGGCCGCTCTTGGAGTATTGTGTGCAGTTCTGGTCATCGCATTATAGGAAGGATGTGGAAGATTTGTAAGGGGTGCAAAGAAGATTTACTCGGATGTTGCCTGGTATGGAGGGACGGTCTTATGAGGAAAGGCTGAGGGACTTCAGCTGTTTTTGCTAGAGAGAAGGTTGAGAGGTGACTTAATTGAGACATATATGACCATCAGAGGGATAGATAGGGTGGGCAGTGAGAACCTTTCTCCTTCAATGGTGATGACTAGCACGAGGGGACATAGCTTTAAATTGAGGGGTGATAGATATAGGACAGATGTCAGAGGTAGGGTCTTTACTCAGAGAGTAATAGGGGTGTGGAACGCAACTGCCTGCGTCAGTAGTAGACTCACCAACTTTAAGTTGAGAGTATGTTGCTGCAAAAGCACAGAGGGTCATCCTGATGAAGCGCTCTGGCCCAAAACGTCGATTCTCCTGCTCCTCGGATGCTCCCTGACCTGCTGTGCTTTTCCAGCAACACACTCTCAACTCTGATCTCCAACATCTGTAGTCCCCACTGTTTCCTCACCAACTTTAAGGGCATTTCAATGGTCATTGGATAGACACATGGACGAAAATGGAATAGTGTAGGATAGTTTCACAGGTCGGCACAACAGTGAAGGCCGAAGGGCCTGTACTGCACTCTAATGTTCTATGATGTTCTGTTCTATAAGAAATCACACAGAACTGGGAAAGACAGGGAAAGGGAGTGTGACAACACACTGACTTGGATAAAAGAGACAGATAGAGTGATAACACACTAAATTGGGAATACAGAGAAACAGAGAGACAAATGCACTGACTTTTGAATAGATAGAGACAGAGCAATGACGCACTGTACTGGGAATGGAGACAGTCAGAGTGACAAGACACTGTACTGGAACCAGAGAAAGGCAGAATGGCAACACACAGTGACCTATAAATAGAGAGAAACAGAGTGACAACACACTAAACCTGAAATAGAGCAAGAGAGCTGACAATACACTGAACTGGGAGTAGAGACAAACAGCGAGGCAACAGAGTGAACTAAGAATACAGAGTGACAGAAAGACGCCACACTGAGCTGGGAATAGAGACAAAGAGACAATATGCTGAACTTGAAAATACGGGGGGAAAAACAGAGGGCAACACACTGTACTGGGAATAGGGAGAGACTGAGTTACATCACTCCAAACAGGAAATAGAGAGAGATAGAGTAACAACACACTACTGGGAATAGGGAGAGACTGAGTTACATCACTCCAAACAGAAAATAGAGAGGGATAGAGTAACAACCCACTGTACTGAGAATAAAGAGAGACAACACGGAACTCAGAATACAGAGGTACACACTGCCAACGCACTGAACTTGGAATACAGAGAAACAACACGTTGAAATGGGAATAGAGAGTGATAGAGTGACAACACCCTGAACACAGAATATGTAGAGACAGAATAGCATCACACTGCCCTGAGAATAAAGAGAGACAGTGTGCCAACACACTGAACTAGGACCAGGAAAAGATAGAGTGACAACACACTGAGCTGGGAATAGAGACAGACAGTGTGACAATGTTCCAAACTAGGAACAGAGACAGACAGAGCAACAACGCACTGAAGTAAGGACAAAGGCAGATAGTGGGACAACACACTGAACTGGGAATAGAGAGAGAGAGGTGCAGAGAGAGAGAGAGAGAGAGAGAAAGAGTGTTAACACACTGAACTGGGAATAGGGAGACAGACAGACAGACAGATAACACTTTGAGATGGGAATAGAGACAGACAGTGTGACAACATCCTAAACTTGGAACAGAGACAGACAGAGTGGCAACGCACTGAAGTAAGGACAAACACAGACACTGGGTAAACACACTGAACTGGGAATAGAGAGAGAGAGAGAGAGAGTGACAACACAGAACTAGGAATGGATAGAGACAGAGAGACAACACACTGAAGTTGAAACAGAGACTGACAGTGAAACAATGCACTGAACTGGAAATAGAGAGAGACAGAGAGACAACAGACAGAACTTGAAATAGGGAGAGACAGAGATATGACAACACACTGAACTAGGGATGGAGACAAAGAGAAAATACACTGAACTTGGAACAGAGAAAGGGACAAAGGGGCAACGCTCTGAACTGGGAGTGTAGAGGGATGGAATAACAACGCACTGAGCTGGGAATAGTGATAGACAATGACAAGATACTGAACTGGGAATAGAAAGTGACAATTAGACAAACACACAGATTTTGGAATAGACAGAGGCAGAGAGAGAGAACACAAAGAACTGGAATAGAAAGAGTGAAAGAAAGAGGTGGGAAGAGAGAGAGATAACACACTGAACTGGAATTAGGGAGACAGAGAGAGAGAGAGTGACACCATAGAACTGGGAATAGAGACAGACAGTGTGACAACACACTGACATGAGGACAGAGAGAGAGAGAGAGAGACACACACACACAAAGTGACAACACACAGAACTAGGAATGGAGAAAGAGAAAGAGATAACACATTTAACTGGGAATAGAGAGAGACAGACAATGTGACAACATACTGAATTGAGGACAGAGCGAGACAGAAACACAACACACTCAACTGCGAACAGGGTGAGACAGAGTGATAACACACCAAACTGGGAATGGAGAGAGACTGACAGTGAGACACACACTGATGTGTCGACAGAGAGAAAAAGAGAACCAACTCAATTAAATAAGAATAGAGACAGACAGGGAGACAACAGACTAAATTGGGAATACAGAAAGGCAACACACTGAAGTTAAAATAGACTGACAGTGAGTCAATACACTGAACTGGGAATAGAGAGAGACAGAGAGACAACAGGCAGAATTTGGAATAGGGAGAGACAGAAAGACAATACACTGTACTTGGAATAGAGAGAGACGGAATGAAATGACACTGAACTGAAAATAGGGAAAGACAGAGAGACAAACACACAGATTTTGGAACAGACAGACAGAGTGACAACATTCTAAAGTAGGAATAGAAAGAGACAGTGACAACACACAGAACTGGGGATAGGGAGAGAGAGTGACAACACGCTGAACTGGGGATAGGGAGAGAGAGTGACAATGAGCTGAACTAGGAATAGAGATAAAGTAAACTGGAATACACAGGGACAGACAAACAACACAATGAACAGGGAGTAAGCAGACACAGAGTAACAACATACTGAAATAGGGATAGACAAAGTCAGAGAGACAACTGACTGAACTGGGAATGGAGAGAGAGAGACACAATGAGACAACACTGAAGTGAGGACAGAGAGAAAATACACTGAACCGGGAATACAGTGAGACAGAGTGACAACACACTGAACTGGGAATAGAGAGAGAGAGAGACAGACAGACAGACAGAAAGAGACAGAGAGACAATACACTGAACTGGGAATAGGGAGAAAGAGACAGAGAGAGACAATGCACTGAACTGGGAATAGGGAGAAAGTGTGACACCATGCTGAAGTGGGATTAGAGACTGACAGTGAGACAACACATAGAGAGAGCGACGATACACTGAACTGAGAACGCCGAGAGGCAGTGATGCAACACTCTGAACTGGGAATAGAGAGAGAGAGAGACAGATAGAGAGAGAGAGAAAGAGAGGGAGAGGGGGAGAGAGAGAGAGAGAGAGAGAGAGAGAGAGAGAGAGAGAAAGAGAGAGCGAGAGAGAGAGAGAGAGAGAACAGCCTGAACTGGGAAAAGAGGAGGGACAGCAAATGATAACTCACTAAAGTGTGAATAGAGAGAGGGAGCAAAAGGAGAAATTACAACTGGAATAATAAATTGTTGAGTATGTGTATATGGGTTGTTGGAGGGAAATTGGAGGCATTTTGGAAATAGAACTGGTATGTCTTTCTTTTCTTTCTACACTTAAAACGCTTAAAATTCCGACATCTATTGAAGAGGTTAATAAGATAGCTGACTCAGCTGGCTGAGGGACATTTATCAGTCTATCACCTTAAGCCTGGATAGGGCCTCCAAAAATGATAATTTCTATTGAAGCTTAATTAATGAGAGTCATCTCCGCGCACCTCAGCTTTATTTAAGAAAGAGTCTGCTGAAAGTGCATGACCAAGTCAGGAAAGAGAGATTAAATCTCGAGTGAGTGCATAAATTTGCAGAATTTAGAGGTGATGTGGGAATTCAGTGCAGAGAATGAGAGGTGCTTTTTGCTTGTTTTTTGGCTCATAGTTGGTAAGGTTTTATTCCTGCAGGAAGGGCGGCTCGGTGGCACAGTGGTTAGCACTGCTGCCTCGCAGCGCCAGAGACCCGGGTTCAATTCCTGCCTCAGGCGACTGACTGTGTGGAGTTTGCACATTCTCCCTGTGTCTGCGTGGGTTTCCTTTGGGTGCTCCGGTTTCCTCCCACAGTCCAAAAATGTGCAGGTCAGGTGAATTGGCCATGCTAAATTGCCCGTAGTGTTAGGTGTAGGGGAATGGGTCTGGGTGGGTTGTGCTTCAGTGGGTCGGTGTGGACTTGTTGGGCCGAAGGGCCTGTTTCCACACTGTAAGTAATCTAAATGTTGAAGCTCAGGTTCAAGTGCCCAACGCATTAGTGACATCACAGGAAAGCTGTCGGTTCATTGGTTGGTAACAGGCCCTATCTTGACTACCTATTTTGGGTTCCTTTCAGACTGATGGTAAATATAGGAAATATTTACAGGTTACAAATTAGAAGTCTAGAACTGAGTAAATAAGATAGGGTTGCAGGGCTAGGTGTTGTGTTGTAACTGCATGATGTGGGTCATATTGACAACATCTGTAGCAAGTGTTGGATGTTTAGGAACTCCTGGCTCAGCGTTTTTGAGCTGTAGTCTGACCTTTGGAACATTATGACACATCAGGGAAAGAGTTTCCCAGAGACAGTGTTTCAGGAGACAATCAAACCCCTTAAGTTAACTACCTTGAATGTGGTCAGGCCTTTGCAGTGATATGTACTTCTTGTCAGATGTGGGAGTTTAAAGAGAGTTTAAGGGTTACTGCGGATTATATCTGCCATAAATGCTGTTGGATGCAAATCTTATCAGATCGAGTGGATTGGTTGGAGAGACAGATAGAAGCGATGAGGAATTTGTAACAGCAACAGTATGTGATGGATGGCAGTTATAGGAAGGGGGGAAAGTCTCAGATACAGTCACATAGATGGGTTAACTCCAGGAAGGGTAAGAGAGGTAGGCAGCTAGTGCAGGAGTCTTTTGTGGATATACCCATTTCAAACAGGTATGCTGTTTTGGAAAATGTAGGGGGTGATGGATTCTCAGGGGAACGCAGCACAAACAGCCAAGTTTCTGGTATTGAGACCGGCTCTAATGCAACGAGGTGTAGGTTGGGGTTCCAAGAGATCAATTGTGTTCGGGGATTCTATAGTCTGAGGTACAGACAGACGTTTCTGTGGCCAGCTGAGAAAAAGCAGAATGGTGTGTTGTTTTCCTGATGCCAGGATCAAGGATGTCTCAGAGAGGGTGCAGAATGTTCTCACGGGGGAGAGGGGCCAGCAGGAGGTCATTGTCCACATTGGAACCAACGGCATTGGAAGGGAAAAGGTTGGGATTCTGAAAGGAGATTAGGCAGAAATTTAGAAAGGAAGTCCTCAAGGGTAGTAATATCTGGATTACTCCCAGTGCTACAAGCTAGTGAGGGCAGGAATAGGAGGATAGAGCAGATGAATGCATGGCTGAGGAGCTAGTGTATGGGAGAAGGATTCACATTTTTGGATCATTGGAATCTCTTTTGGGTTAGAAGTGACCTGTACAAGAAGGACGGATTGCACCTAAATTGGAAGGGGACTAATATACTGGCAGGGAGATTTGCTAGAGCTGCTCGGGAGGATTTAAACTAGTAAGGTGGGGGGGTGGGACCCAGGGAGATAGTGAGGAAAGAGATCGATCTGAGACGGGTACAGCTGAGAACAGAAGTGAGTCAAACAGTCAGGGCAGGCAGGGACAAGATAGGACTAATAAATTAAACTGCATTTACTTCAATGCAAGGGGTCTAACAGGGAAGGCAGATGAACTCAGGGCATGGTTAGGAACATGGGACTGGAGTATCATAGTAATTACAGAAACATGGCTCAGGGATGGGCAGGACTGGCAGCTTAATGTTCCAGAATACAAATGCTACAGGAAGGATAGAAAGGGAGGAAATACATCCAGGAATGTTATTTGTGTGGAACTGAGAAACAAGAAAGGGATGATCACCTTATTGGGATTGTATTATAGACCCCC
The DNA here is from genome assembly GCF_020745735.1 of Hemiscyllium ocellatum. Classification (NCBI taxonomy): domain Eukaryota; kingdom Metazoa; phylum Chordata; class Chondrichthyes; order Orectolobiformes; family Hemiscylliidae; genus Hemiscyllium; species Hemiscyllium ocellatum. The sequence goes on along the minus strand of NC_083414.1, from coordinate 73,676,538 downwards.
CAATAGTCAGAGGAAAATTGAGAAACAAACTTGTAAGGAGAACTCAGCTATCTGTAAGAATAATAGGGTGGTTATAGTAGGGGATTTTAACTTTCCAAACATCGACAGGGACTGCCATAGTGTTAAAGGTTTAGATGGAGAGGAATTTCTTAAATGTGTACAAGAGAATTTTCTGATTCAGTATGTGGATGTACCTAGTAGAGAAGGTGCAAAACTTGACCTACTCTTGGGAAATAAGGCAAGGCAGGTGACTGAGGTGTCAATGGAGGAGCACTTTGGGGCCAGCGACCATAATTCTATTAGTTTTAAAATAATGATGGAAAAGGATAGACCAGATCTAGAAGTTGAAGATCTAAATTGGAGAAAGGCCAATTTTGACGGTATTAGGCAAGAACTATCAAAAGCTGATTGGGGGCAGATGTTTGCAGGTAAAGGGACGGCTGGAAAATGGGAAGCCTTCAGAAATGAGATAACAAGAATCCAGAGAAAGTATATTCCTGTCAGGGTGAAAGGGAAGGCTAGTAGGTATAGGGAATGCTGGATGACGAAAGAAATTGAGGGTTCGGTTAAGCAAAAGAAGGAAGCATATGTGAAGTACAGACAGGATAGATCAAGTGAATCCTTAGAAGAGTATAAAGGCAGGAGGAGTATACGTAAGAGGGAAATAAGGAGGGCAAAAAGGGGACATGAGATAGTGTTGGCAAATAGGGGTAAGGAAAGTCTAAAGGGATTTTACAAATACATTAAGGACAAAAGGGTAACTAGGGAGTGAATACGGCCCCTCAAAGATCAGCAAAGCAGCCTTAGTGTTCAGCCGCAGGAGATGGGGGAGATACTAAACGAGTATTTTGTGTCAGTATTTACTGTGGAAAAGGATATGGAAAATATAGACTGTAGGGAAATAGATGGTGACATCTTGCAATATGTTCATATTGCAAAGGAGGAAGTGCTGGATGTCTTGAAACGCATAAAGGTGGATAAATCCCCAGGACCTGATCAGGTGTACCCGAGAACTCTGTGGGAAGTTAGAGAAGTGATTGCTGGGCCTCTTGCTGAGATATTTGTATCATCGATAGTCACAGGTGAGGTGCCGGAAGACTGGAGGTTGGCTAACGTGGTGCCACTGTTTAAGAAGAGTGGAAAGGACAAGCCAGGGAACTATAGACCAGTGAGCCTGACCTCGGTGGTGGGCAAGTTGTTGGAGGGATTCCTGAGGGACAGGATGTACATGTATTTGGAAAGGCAAGAACTGATTAGGGATAGTCAACATGGCTTTGTGCTTGGGAAATCGTGTCTCACAAACTTGATTGAGTTGTTTGAAGAAGTAACAAAGAGGATTGATGAGGGCAGAGCTGTTAACGTGATCTATATGGACTTCAGTGAGGCGTTTGACAAGTTCCCCATGGGAGACTGGTTAGCAAGGTTAGATCTCATGGAATACAGGGAGAACTGGCCATTTGGATACAGAACTGGCTCAAAGGTAGAAGACAGAGGGTGGTAGTAGAGGGCTGTTTTTCAGACTGGAGGCCTGTGACCAGTGGAGTGCTACAAGGATCGGTGCTGGGTCCACTACTTTTCGTCATTTTATATAAATGACTTGGATGTGAACATAGCAGGTACAGTTAGTAAGTTTGCAGATGACACCAAAATTGGAGATGTAGTGAACAGCGAAGAAGGTTACCTCAGATTACAATGGGATCTTGATTAGATGGACCAATGGGCTGAGAAGTGGCAGATGAAATTTAATTTAGATAAATGCAAGGTGCTGCATTTTGGGAAAGCAAATCTTAGCAGGACCTATACACTTAATGGTAAGGTCCTAGGGAGTGTTGCTGAACAAAGAGACCTTGGGGTGCACGTTCACAGCTCCTTGAAAGTGGAGTCGTAGGCAGATAGGATATTGAAAAAGGCGTTTGGTATGCTTTCCTTTATTGGCCAGAGTATTGAGTACAGGAGTTGGGAGGTGATGTTGCAGCTGTACAGGATATTGGTTAGGCCACTGTTGGAATATTGCGTGCAATTCTGGTCTCCTTCCTATCGGAAAGGTGCTGTGAAACCTGAAAGGGCTTAGAAAAGATTGGCTGTTGCCAGGGTTGGAGGATTTGAGCTAAAGGGAGATGTTGAACAGGCTGGGGCTGTTTTACACGGAGCGTCAGAGGCTGAGGGGTGACGTTTGTAGGTATTTATGGGGCATGGATAGGATAAATAGACAAAGTCTCTTTCCTGGGGTGGGGGGAGTCCAGACCTAGAGGGCAGAGGTTTAGGGTGAGAGGGAAAAGATATAAAAGAGACCTAAGGGGCAAGTCTTTCGCACAGAGGGTGGTATGTGTATGGAGTGAGATGCCAGAGGAAGTGGTGGAGGCTGGTACAATTGCGACATTTAAAAGGCATCTGAAGAGGTATATGAATAGGAAGGGCTTGGAGGGATATGGGCCAAGTGTTGGCAAATAGGACCAGATTGGGTTGGGATATCTGGTCGACATGGACCGGTTAGACTGAAGTGTCTGTTCCCGTGCTGTACATCTCTCTGACTCTATAACTGCTTTCCTAAATGGGGTAAGGCTTCAGGAATCTGAAGCACAAAGTTGGGAGTCCTAGTTCAGGATTCTCCAAGGGTAACATGCAGGATCAGTTTGCTTTTCCCTTCCTAAGTGCCACGTTCGCATTAATTCCAAGAGGTCTAGAATATACGAGCAGAGATGTTCTAATGAGGCTGTGTAAGGCCGCACTTGGAATATTTGTGCCCATATGTGGCTTGCTGGCATTGGTGGGATATGGTCCAGAGGAGGACTACAAGAATGATTCTGGGGGTGAAGGGCTTGTCATATCAGGAGCAGTCAAGGACCCTTGGCTCTGTGCTCTGAGTTTAGAGAGGGGGGATGCTGAGAGGCCTGGATAGAGTGAGCACAGAGAAGATGTTTCCACTAATAGAGATAAGGTCCCAAGAGCATGGGCTGAGTGGAGGGATGAGGACTGAGATGAGGAGGAATGTCTTCAGCCTGAGGGGGGAGGGTCAATCTGTGCAACCCATTGTTGCAGGAAGCTATTGAGGCCGAGTCAGTGACTTAAGACAGATTCTTAATTGTCATGGGGATTGAAGGTCATGGGGTGAAGGCAGGAGAAAGGTTTCTCAACCCCAATCAGCCATGATTGAACGTTGGACCAGACTCAATGGGCTGATGGACAGTGACAATACACCAAACTGGGATTAAAGAGAGACGTTTCATTGAATTGAAATACTTTAAGGAAGCTTCTGGTTTTTTTTTGCAGGACTTGTTCTGTGTCTGCTCTTTGCTACGAGACTTTGAAAGGATGTGATTGCTTCGGATTATCAACCAGCACTCAGTGAGCACTTTATGAAAGAACTGGCGGAGTGTAGTGAGGAGAGAGGGATGGTCGAGGAACATGAACTGAGACTGTGGGGTCTATTGGTTAAGTTCCAGGGAGGCTGATCGTCATAGAGTCATAGAGATGTACAGCATGGAAACAGACCCTTCGGGATGTTCTGAAAGAACGTGAGGTGCGCTGTTCTTCAGAGTTGTTGTCATGCTGCCCAAGCTAATCACCAGCTTCTGTCAAGTGGTGTGATTCTGGAATAAGTCACTGAGAAAAGAACTCTCACCAGGATGGAGTTCAGTCTACAACACAGTATTTTTACTGGGACCAAGTTGAACAGAGCAAGCAATACCCGAGCTCAACCAGCCACGATGCGGTTTGACAATTTGATGGACAGCTGCCTCACACAGTAGTCAAACACTAGCCTGACACCCTCATCAAGTCAAACCTTGCAATGTCCCAGAAATCACAAACAAAAGCAGAAATTGCTGGAAAAGCTGGGAGTTTTTGTTGCAAATGTTTCGTCCCCTTTCTAGGTGACATCTTCAGTGCTTGGGAGCCTCCTGTGAAGCGCTTCTGTGCTGATTCCTCCGGCATTTATGCTGGTTTGAAGCTGCCGCTTCCGGTTGTCAGTAGCTGTCCGCTGCAGGGGCCGGTATATAGGGTCTAGGTCGATGTGTCTGTTGATAGAATTTGTGGATGAGTGCCATGCCTCTAGGAATTCCCTGGCTGTTCTCTGTTTGACCTGCCCTATAATAGTCCCATGCAAGGACTGCACAAAACACTACATAGGACAAACAGGAAGATAGCTAACAACCCGCATCAATGAACACCAACTAGCCACGAAACGACACGACCAGCTATCCCTAGTAGCCATACACTCAGATGCCAAACAACATGAATTCGACTGGGACAACACCACTATTATAGGGCAGGCCAAACAGAGAACAGCCAGGGAATTCCTAGAAGCATGGCACTCATCCACAAAGTCTGTCAACAGACACATCGACCTAGATCCTATATACCGGCCCCTGCAGCGGACAGCAACTGACAACCGGAAGCGGCAGATTCAAACCAGTATAAATGCCGGAGGAATCAGCACAGAAGCGCTTCACAGGAGGCTCCCAAGCACTGATGATGTCACCTAGACAGGGGATGAAATGTTTGCAACAAAAACTCCCAGCTTGGCGAACAGAATCACAACAACGAGCACCCAAGCTACAAATCTTCTCACAAACTTTGAATTGCTGGAAAAGCTCAGCAGGTTTGGCAGCATCGATGGAGAGAAATCTGAGATAATGTTTTAGGTCCAGTGACCCTCCGAACTCAATGGGTGGCATGAGAAGCCACCATCACCATCCCTGGATATGTCCTGACCCAGTGGCAGGACAGACCCAGCACAGGTGGAGGCACAGTGCACTATAGTCGGCAAAGGGTTGCCCAGAGAGACCTTAACGTTATCTCCGGACCTCACGAAGTCTCATGACATCAGGTCACACGTTAGCTCGGAAAGCACTTGCTGATTGCCATATCCTACCCTCCCCAAACTCTGTTCACCATCTACAAGACACAGGTCAGCAGCATGATGGAATACTGCCCATTTGCCAGGATGGGCGCAGCTCCAACAACACTCCAGGACAAAGCAGCCCCACTCAATTGGCACCACATTCACAAGTATTCACCCCCTCCACCACCAACGCTCAGTAGCAGCAGTGTGTACCACCTACAAGGTGCTCTGCTGAAATTCACCAAAGATCCTTAGGCATCACCTTCCAAACCCACAACCACTCCCCACTAGAAGGATAAAGGTAACAGATTCATGGGCACACCACCATCTGCATGCTCCCCTCCAAGTCACTCACCATCCTGAAATATATCACCATTCTTTCAGTCTCCCTGGGTCAAAATCCTGGAATTCCCTCCCTTATGGTATTGTGGGTCAACCCACAGCATATGGACTGCAGCAGTTCAAGAAGCCAGCTCACCCCACCTTCTCAGGGGGCAACTTAGAGTGGGCAGTAAAGCACTCCCCCCATCCCATCAAAGAATCGTACAAGGTTTTCTTTCAGAATAGAATTTCTACTTGCACAAACACTTTGAGGCAGCTGGGAGTGTGAGCAACCATTTTCATACCTTCACATTGTTCATGTTCATTATGTTCCCACAGTCATCCATATACTGCTTCAGGTCTCTGTCCTGGAACAGAGTTAACAGTGAATATTAGAGCAGACAATTCTCAGAGCCAAATCACTGCAAGTGTCTGTCTGTGAGTGCGCGCACGTGTGTGTGTATGTGTGTTTGTGTCTGTCTGTCTGTGTGTGTCTTTATGTGTGCGTGTCTGTGTGAGCATGTGTGTGTGAGCATGTGTGTGTGAGCATGTGTGTGGCTGTCTGTGAGTGTGCACGCGTGTGTGTGTGTATCTGTCTGTGTGTGTCTGTATGTGCACGTGTCTGTGTGAGCATGTGTGTGTGTGAGCATGTGTGTGTGTGTGTGCGTGTCTGTCTGTGAGTGTGCGCGCATGTGTACGTGTGTGTGTCTGTCTGTGAGTGTGCGCGCATGTGTATGAGTGTGTGTATCTGTCTGTGTGTCTGTATGTGCGCGTGTCTGTGTGAGCATGTGTGTGTGTGAGCATGTGTGTGTGTGTGTGTGAGAGCAAGTGTGTGTGGGCGTGTGTGTGTCTGTGAGTGTGCGCGCATGTGTATGTGTGTGTGTCTGTGTCTGTGAGTGTGTGTGCATGTGTATGTGTGTGTGTGTGTCTGTCTGTGAGTGTGCGCACATGTGTATGTGTCTGTGTCTGTCTGTGAGTGTGCGCACATGTGTATGTGTGTGCATGTGTCTGTCTGTGTGTGCGCGCAATTGTATGTGTGTGCGTCTGTATGTGTGTGTCTGTATGTGCGTGTGAGCATGTGGTGTGTGAGCGCGTGTGTCTGTCTGTGAGTGTGTGCGCATGTGTCTGTGTGTCTGTCTGTGTCTGTATGTGCGTGTGTCTGTGTGTCTGTATGTGCGTGTGTCTGTGTGTGCATGTGTGTGTGTGAGCATGTGTGTCTGTGTGCGTGTGTGTGTGTGTGTGTGAGAGTATGTGTGTGTGAGCGTGTGTGTGTCTGTGTGTGTGTACAGTGGAAACGTAAGGATGTGACGGAGAGTGCAGCTGGGAGAGGTCAAATCAAGTGGTGTCGAGGAGCTGGATGAACTTTTGAGGTAAAGTGTATTAAAGTTCAGCAGGTTAGCACCAATTCCTAGAATTCCAGGATTCTGCAGCTGTCCCAATGGACCAGATGTTAGTGAATGTAACCCCACTTTTGAAGGAAGTTTGAAGGTAGAAACAGAGGGTTACAGGCCAGCTATCCTGGCATTAGACACTGAGGAGGAAATATAGCGATCTATTTGTGAGGAAATAATAGCAAAGCATTTGAAATAGATGGCAGAGTCAACACAGCTTTACAACAGGAAACTGGCTAAAATTGTGTTTTTAAAGATGTAAAAAGCTGGGTGGATAAGTGGGAACAGTGGATATAATATACTAAGATATTCAAAAGACAGTCACTCCGGCAACTCAAACGTCTTTTTGTTGGGAAGGTTAAGGCTTAATGATGGAGGATTAGAAAAAAAAAATCAGATTGTCAGAACATAACAGCTACAGCAACTCACCAAAGTTCCTCAGACAGCACCTTCCTAACCCATGACCCACTTCCATCTAGAAAGCAGATCCATGTGAACATGACTATCTCCAAGTTCCCCTCCAGGGCACTCACCATTCTAACTTGGAAAAGGATTGACATTCACAGTTGTTGGGTCAAAATCCTGAAATCCCCTCCCTAAGGGTCAACCCGCAGCCTGTGGACTGCAAGAACGCAGCACCCACCACCTTCTCAAGGGTGACCAGAGACAAGCAAATATTGGGGGTGGCATTCCCTTGTATTTATTGCCTTGTTCTTCCAGAGGAAGAAGGGTTTGGAAGATGCTGTCCCGGGATGTTTGGTGAATGTCTGCAGCCGGTGAATTTCTCCATTAATGGCATGGACCTGGGATAACAGGATGTGATTCCAAAAGTGGGAAGGTAAAATGAAAAGAATAGTGAGAGATATTATACGAGCATGGACAGCAGAAGCAGCAGGTCAGGAGCGAGAATGGGAAGGATGCCGAATTAACTGGTTGACTCTCCTACAGAGTGATCCCAGGCTCCCTGCAGGTCTCAGGGATACTGTGTGGAAGCACTGTCCTGTCCAAAATTGTGCCAACCCTTATCAAACTGTGTCAGACCCCTGCCCCTACTGGCTGCCCCTACTAGCTGCCCCTACTAGCTGCCCCTACTAGCTGCCCTACTGGTCAGATGGACAGAAAGCATCTGGAGCCAGGGACAATGTCCATTTGAGGACAGGATCACAGAATCACTGTTCCACACCGAGATCTGTTCTTGTCTAGTGGGTCAGAGTGGATCACACAGTCAGTGGCCCACAAGAGAGATCTATTGATACAGAATGCATCGCAGAGACACTGTTCCTGACAGAGATCTGTTGGTGCGACGTGGGCCAGGGTGGATCAGTATGTCTCTGTCCCTGATGGAAATCTGTTGGTGTTAGAGGGGATCAGAGTGGATCACTGCCTCTTTTCCCTGATGGTGATCTGTTGGTGCTGAGGGGATTAGAGCAGATCACCTTCTCACTGTCACTGTCCCTTTTAGAAATCTGTTGGTACAGGGTGGATCAGTATGTTATTGTCCCTGATGGAGATCCGTTGGTGTGGAAGGCATCAGCGTGGATCACTGTCCACTGTCCCTGACAGAGAACTGTTAGCGTGGAAGGGATCAGAGTGAATCAATGTGTCACTGTCCCTGGTGGAGATCTGTTGGTGTGGAAAGGATCAAAAAGAATCACTGCCTCACTATACCTCATGTAGATCTGTTGGTGTGGAAGGGATCAGATCAGATTATAGTAGTGTCTGGGGAGATGGTGGGGTGGGTGTGGTGGTAGGAGCAGGTGGGAGACAGTGTTTGGGGGCTAGCAGTAATGGGAAGACTGACATTCTCTTACCAAGTATTCGAAGACCAGTGTTAATGATTTCTCAGTGTGGATGATATCATGTAGCGTCACAATGTTGGCGTGTTTGAGTTCCTTCAGTAAGGACACTGCAATCAGAAAGATTGGAGTCAGTCTTCACACAACAAGCTTACCCAGTCTCTGGGTGTTCCACCCAAAATGAGCCTCTCAAATCGGGCTGCCTCTCATTTCTGATTCCTGACCTCTGAACTGTCATACGTGACTCCACATCCCTCCTCTTAACTATCTGTCCATCTCCTCTGAGTTTGGTCACTCGAAATTCATTGTCCACGTCGCATCTCCACTCTGGTCTCAACATTGAAATGAATGGGGGCATAGTCACAGACACTGAACACTCCCTTGCCCCAGCCTGCCTCCTTCACTCCACCTTGTAATCTGAAGACAGCTCAGTGGGGTAGTCCTCTCTGTCCTTCAGTGCAAACTGAGCTCGAGAGGGACCATCCCATCACAGGGCACACTCTGTGCGAGGAAAACCCACCCCAGGACAGCTTCTAGAGGCGACGGAAGCTTGCATTTGGATAGGACAGCACCATCAAATCCCAGAGGCACCCCACAGCCAAAGAAATGTCCTGGTCTATCCACGTCAGTGCTGTGGGCAAGAAAGCACACCAATACCTCAACTTCCTCAGAAGACTAAGGAAATTCCGGGTGGTGAACACGGACTTAACCAACTCTTATAGATGCACCATAGAAAACATCCTATCCGGATGCAGCTCAGATTGCTATGGCAACTGCTCTGCCCTAGACCACAGGAAATTAGGAGTCATGAACGCAGCCTGGTCTATCACAAAAAAACAACTTGCCATCCATTAACTTCCTGCTGCTTTGGGGAAGCAACCCACATCATCAGAGATCCCTCCCACTGCGGTTATACGCTCTGTGCGAGGGTTATACGCTCTGTCACCTTCTTCCATCAAGCAGAAAAGATAATATTTGAAAAAGCAAACCAACAGATTCAAGAACAGCTTCTTCCCCACTGTCACCAGCCTTATGAATGGATATGAGAGACATTTTATCTCTGCACCTTCTCTGTAACTGTAACACTACACTCTGTAGTCTGTTCTATTACCCTGATGTACTTCTGTAAGATATGATTTGCCTGAATAACATGCAAAACAATACTTCTGACTATCTCGGTACATGGGACAGTAATAAAATTAAATCAGCTATTTCTGAAGTGTAGTCATGTTGGCGCAGAATTTGTACACAGCAGGATCCCAGCAACAATGATGTGTGAATGACCGGGCTGTCTGATGTTAGATGCCTGGTGAGGGAAAACTGGGAGCCAGGACACAGGGCACAGCTCTCCTGCTGTTCTTCAAAATTGATATAAATTGAAAATAGATATTAGGGGCAGCACGGTGGCTCAGTGGTTAGCACTGCTGCCTCACAGCACCAGGGGCCCGGGTTCAATTCCCACCTCGGGCAACTGACTGTGTGGAGTTTGCACATTCTCCCCGTGTCTGCGTGGGTTTCCTCTGGGTGCTCCGGTTTCCTCCCACAGTCCAAAGATGTGCAGGTCAGGTGAATTGGCCATGCTAAATTGCCCGTAGTGTTAGATGCATTAGTCAGAGGGAAATGGGTCTGGGTGGGTTACTCTTCGGAGGGTCAGTGTGGACTGGTTAGGCCGAAGAGCCTGTTTCCACACTGTAGTTAATCTTATCTAATCATATTCAACTGAGAGGGACTTTGGTTTGACTTTCATTCAATCTGGAAGGGGACACAAACGAATTAACTGAGCACTGGCCAGTTCGATCATCTCTCATGCCATATATGACACACTTGTTTGCATTCTGTCCCTCCTTTTAGAGGGCAGTAGATACATGGGAAAACCACCCCCCCTGCACGTTCCCCTCCGAGCCATTCAACATCCCTGGCTTGGAAATATTTTGCTGTTTCTTCGGTGTTGCTGGGTCACAATTCTGAAATTCCGTGCTTGTGTATCCACACCCAAAGGTCTGGACTTCATAGAGGGTAGATCAGGGCATTTAGACTTGAGAGGTTGAGAAGAAACCATCAGACCATAAGACAGAGGAGTGGAAGTAAGGCCATTCGGCCCATCGAGTCCACTCCGCCATTCAATCATGGCTGATGGGCATTTCAACTCCCCTTACCCGCATTCTCCCCGTAGCCCTTAATTCCTCGAGACATCAAGAATTTATCAATTTCTGCCTTGAAGACATTTAGCGTCCCGGCCTCCACTGCACTCTGCGGCAATGAATTCCACAGGCCCACCACTCTCTGGCTGAAGAAATATCTCCGCATTTCTGTCCTGAATTGACCCCCTCTAATTTTAAGGCTGTGTCCACGGGTCCTAGTCCCCTCACCTAACAGAAACAATTTCCTAGCATCCACCCTTTCCAAGTCATGTATCATCTTGTAAGTTTCTATTAAGTCTCCCCTTAATCTTCTAAACTCCAATGAATACAATCCCAGGATCCTCAGCCGTTCCTCATATGTTAGACCAACCATTCCAGGGATTATCCGTGTGAATCTCCGCTGGACACGTTCCAGTGCCAGTATGTCCTTCCTGAGGTGTGGGGACCAAAACTGGACACAATACTCCAAATGGGGCCTAACCAGAGCTTTATAAAGTCTCAGTAGCACAACAGTGCTTTTATATTCCAACCCTCTTGAGATAAGTGATAACATTGCATTCGCTTTCTTAATCACGGACTCAACCTGCATGTTTACCTTTACAGAATCCTCGACTAGCACTCCCAGATCCCTTTGTACTTTGGCTTTACGAATTTTCTCGCCGTTTAGAAAGTAGTCTATACTTTTATTCTTTTTGCCAAAGTGCAAGACCTCGCACTTGCTCACGTTGAATTCCATCAGCCATTTCCTGGACCACTCTCCCAAACTGTCTAGATCCTTCTGCAGCCTCCCCACTTCCTCAGTACTACCTGCCTGTCCACCTAACTTCGTATCATCGGCAAACTTCACTAGAATGTCCCCAGTCCCTTCATCCAGATCATTAATATATAATGTGAACAGCTGTGGCCCCAACACTGAACCCTGCGGGACACCGCTTATCACCGACTGCCATTCCAAAAAAGAACCTTTTATCCCAACTCTCCGCCTTCTGTCAGACTGCCAACCCTCAATCCATACCAGTAGCTTACCTCGAACACCATGGGCCCTCACCTTGCTCAGCAGCCTCCCGTGTGGCACCTTATCAAAGGCTTTTTTGAAGTCTAGATAGACCACATCCACTGGGTTTCCCTGGTCTAACCTACTTGTCACCTCTTCAAAGAATTCCAACAGGTTTGTCAGGCATGACCTCCCCTTACTAAATCCATGTTGACTTGTTCTAATCAGACTCTGCTCTTCCAAGAATTTAGAAACCTCATCCTTAATGATGGATTCTAGAATTTTACCAACAACCGAGTTTAGGCTAATTGGCCTATAATTTTCCATCTTTTGTCTTGATCCTTTCTTGAACAAGGGGGTTACAACAGCGATCTTCCAATCATCCGGGACTTTCCCTGACTCCAGTGACTCTTGAAAGATCTCAACCAATGCCTCCGCTATTTCCTCAGCCACCTCTCTCAGAACTCTAGGATGTATCCCATCGGGGCCAGGAGATTTATCAATTTTAAGACCTTTTAGCTTTTCTAGCACTTTCTCTTTTGTAACGGCAACCATACTCAACTCAGCCCTCTGACTCCCTTTAATTGTTGGGATATTACTCATGTCTTCCACTGTGAAAACTGACGCAAAGTACTTGTTAAGTTCTCCTGCTATTTCCTTATCTCCCATCATTAGGCTTCCAGCATCAGTTTGAAGTGGCCCAATGTCTACTTTTGCCTGTCATTTGTTTCTTATGTATTGAAAGAAACTTTTACTATCATTTCTAATACTACCTTCATATTTGATCCTCTCCTTCCTTATTACTCTCTTTGTTATCCTCTGTTTGTTTTTGTAGCCTTCCCAATCTTCTGATTTCCCAGTGCTCTTGGCCACTTTATAGGATCTCTCATTTTCTTTAATACATTTCCTGACTTCCTTTGTCAGCCATGGCTGTCTAATCCCTCCCCGGATAATCTTTCTTTTCTTGGGGATGAACCTCTGTGCAGTGTCCTCAATTATACCCACAAACTCCTGCCATTTTTGCTCTACTGTCTTCCCCGCTAGCCTCTGCTTCCAGTCTATTTTTGTCAGTTCCTCTGATAGGCTGTGTCTGCACCTCCCCACCCGCATGAAGGATTGGTTTAAACATTCCTACTATTACACCTTCTCCCTTTTCTATCCTTGGGATATCCACAGGTAAAGACTCAGCACAAAACTCTCAAAGAAAATGCCTCAGGTTTGTTACTACTCCAATCCCTTGCTTCTAAAGCCACAATACAAATATTGACATGTCACATCTCACCCTCAATGGTTTCTGGAAAGACTCGCAGAGGTATTTGGCTCAGTATTTCATGGTACCTCAAACTTATTGAATACTTCACTTCCACCAAGTAAGAAGCAAGAATCTGACATTCCCGAGATGTCTCCCTACCCATACCTTCTTCCCAAAGCCATTATTAACCCCTGTCAAGATTTCATGGGTGGTTCTCAGTACAAACACAGACCACTTCAGTCTAAAGACCTCCCTTTCGCTGTCCCAGGTTTCCAATCAGCTCTGTGGGAGCACGGCACTCAGGCCGGGAGAGCTATCAAGAATGCTCTGGACTGAGAAGGGTTAACTGTGCCAGAAAGCAAGGCGCTGCATTTTAGTAAAACAGACAAGGGCAGGACTCGCACAGTTAATGATAAGGCCCTGGGGGAATGTCGTCAAACAGAGAGACCTAGGGGTTCAGGTACATAGTCATCTGAAAGTGCGTCACAGATAAACAAGATGGCATGCTTACCTTCATTGTTCAGACCATTGAGTTGGGATGACATGTTGCAACTGTACGGGACATTGGTGAGGCCACTTTTGGAATACTGTGTACAGTTCTGGTCACCCTGCTATAGGAAGGATGTTATTAAATTTGCGAGGGTTCAGAAAAGGTTTACCAGTTTGTTGCCAGGACTGGAGGGTTTGAATAAGAAGAGACTGGATTGGCTGTGACGTTTTCACAGGAGCGTGGGAGGTTGAAGGGTGACTTCATAGAGGCTCATAAAATCATGAGAGGCACAGATAAGGGGACTCCCTTGGGTAGGGGAGCTCAAACAAGGGGGGGCATATTTTTAAGGTGAGTGGAAAAAGATTTCAAAGGGACCTGAGGGGCAGCTTGTTGACACAGAGGGTGGTGGGTAGGTCAAATGAATAAGAATGGATGCAGATACAATTACAGGCATTTTGGCAGGTACATGAATGTGAAAGGTTGAGGGGCCCAAACACAGGCAAATGGAGCCAGTTTAGGTTTGGAAGCTCCGTTGACACAGATGAGTTGGGCTGAAGGGTTTCCACGCTGTATGACTCCATCCGTGCTGGAGTGAAGGGAGAGCAGGTACCAGAGAGCCACCAAATGAAGGATAGAACCGGAACCAATCTGTACATGTCTTCAGCAGCGTTGTGGGCAGAATGACAACTCAGCTATTATTGTCCAGCAGGCGGATCAGGAGCCCACCTTGTCACTTCGTGTCGAACGAACAGAGCCAGAACCCTCCTCTCTCAGAGTGCGTTCCTACCTTCTCGAATGGCTGTGCAGGGTGCCCCCTCCTCATGTTCTAAGCGGATCTCTTTTAGTGCAACCAGGTTATCTGTCAGCTTACTCCTGCCTTTGAAAACGGTGGCGTATGTGCCCTGGAAATAAGGCAGATGTCAGGGTGTGACCAAACAGCACAGACAACTCGACACCAGCCTGACCACACAGTGGTACAGGGGAATGTTTCAATGCTCTGGGTATTTCACCATGAAAGCAAGCAACACGGATGAAATAAAGACACACGACCTGAAACGTTACAAACCGTGAGGCGTGACAGACAGTTCACTGAGAGCTCCAACAGGCAATATCACAGCATTATTGATGAATGAAACGCTGTGAATGTTGTGATGATACACTGATTGGATCATAGAATCCCTACAGTGTGGAAACAGGCCCCTGGGCCCTACAAGTCCACACTGACCCTCTGAAGCATAAACCACCCAGACCCATTCCCTTGCAACAAAACAAAAAGCTGTTGAATTTCTTGTAATCTAGAAGAGTGCAGACTCTGGGCTCACATACACCAGACTGTTTTTCACAGCAGCACTCTGAGGCAGGAGAAAGTGTGGTGCTGGGAAAGCACAGCAGGTCAGGCAGCATCCGAGGAGCAGGAGAGTCAATGTTTCGGGCATAAGCCTGTCATCAGGAAATGTTGCTGATGAAGGGCTTATGCCCGAAACATCTATTCTCCTGCTCCTGGGATGCTGCCTGACCTGCTGTGCTTTTCCAGCACCACACTTTTCTCCAGCATCTGAGACAGGAGAAAGACAAGCAGCACTATCCAAGATGGCCATTGGTGATCTGAGCGATGGGGTGAAGCTGGTCAAAAAATTGCGACAGGACTCAGTCCAATACCAGGACTGACTCAGCCTGGTACAGCCTGGTACAGGGAAAGGGGTAGAGCGGAACAGGAACCAAGTTCGATGGGCTCAATCTTCCCAGCATACAGCCGAAAAATCTTAAGAGGGTAAAAGAAGGGGCAAAAAGCACAGAGGGCAAAGGGGGAGGTTTTATGGGAGGAGGGAAAAGGGGAAGCTGAGTAAAGCACACTGAAAGTATACAGTGATGAGTTCACAGGTCAGCAAATGGCAAGTTATTCCAACCACAAATGAAATCTTTGTTGAAGAAAAAGACTAAATTAGCAAGTAATGGGAAGACAAGAACCAAAGTGAAATTAGGGTGAGAAGGAAATCACAGCCCCTGACTGCTGACCCTAAGATAGTGGGGGAGAATTAGGACATTCGGCCCATCACGTCTGTTCCACCACTCGATCATGGCTGATACATTTCTCAATCCCATTCTCCTGACTGCCCCCCATAAACTCTGATCCCTTTCCGATCACAAACGGATCTGCCTCTGTCTTAAATCAGGCAGGGAAAAACAGATGCTGCAAATCAGATTCGGGATTCGTGGTGCTGGAAGAGCACAGCAGGTCAGGCCGCATCCGAGGAGCAGGAAAATCGACGTTTCGGGCAAAAGCCCTTCATCAGGAACCCTCTGTCTTAAATCAGTCAATGACATGGGGACAGTTTTGCTTACCTCTCCTAGTTTATCCAGCTTGATATAGGTTTCCAGTTTGCCAAACCCAATTTCTGACTGGCGAAGGAAAGAAAGAGAAAAGTCAGGTTTTGTTTCGAGAGTCAGATTTGATGTCATCACAAACAGTGTGCATGCAGGTTGGAGAATGACAACCAGCACAGAACGTGGTAGTCTATCATGGGGCTCCTCGCCGATCCCATTGCACTGTGTTCAAGCACACACACACACACACACACAGTCAGGCTTGTGGGCCTGTCTCACAGGCAACAGCTCACACAGCCTCATTTCCTTGCTCTTTTCAGTCTCAATAAAAGTTATCATTAAAATCTTGGGTTTCCCTGGAGATCGAAATACATCAAAATTACACATTGGGCAAGGAAACCCATCATCTTTCCATGATTTGTAACTGCAGCAAACAGGAAGGCATTTCGGCCCACTGTAATCTTTTTTTTTGGCTCTCTGAATGAGGAATTCATCTAGTACCATTCTCCTGCCTCCCCACCATAATTCTTTTCAGATAATTATCCAATTCTCCCTTGAACCTGCCTCCACCACACTCTCAGTCAGTACATTCCGGATCCTCACCTCTCGAGTAAAACTGTCTCCACACGCTTACTAACTCACTAAACAGCTCTTCACATTCTGACATTTTCCTCACTCCTTCCTCTCTCTCTCTCTCCTAAGACTCACTAACCTGCTCTGCACATCCTCACGCCTTTTAAATAGACTGATTTGCACCATTAACCAATCTGCTGTGGCAAATGTGAGTTTCGTGGTTCTCTGCAGCCCCACTAGCCTTAAATCAATCCCATTCGTTGAACTCCCTTTTGACCCATTCTGAATCAATGATCTGTCAGTCGCATTTTTTTGGGGGTGTGTGTGTGTGTGTGTGTGTGTGTGTGTGTGTAGCTGAAGCCCCTTGGTGTTACTCCTGTTTGAAGGAAGTCTCTCAGCAATTTAGGGAGCTACACTGTCACTGCCAGATTTGGGCATTCTGGGCTATGCCCCTCTGTGAGGTATTCTCAACATTCTATTATCGTCTTGACCACATCAAATCCGTCCTCTGCTTTCTTCATAGGTCAGCTTTTCACACGCTTCGAAATGTGCTAGGTGCATACAAATCCCAGGCAGGAGGTTGTCAGCAGAAGCACAAACCAAGGTTAAAGTCAATACAGGGAAGGCAATAGGATATTTACAAAGAGAAAGCTCCAATGAGACATACAATGTACTGTTGGAGCTCCTTTATTTTCACTTGTTCATGGGGTTAGACCACATTTATTTCCCATCCCCAACTGCCCAGAGGGCAAGAAAGACTCAACCGCATTGCTATGGGTCTGGAGTCACATAACAGCCAGACCAGACATTGGTGAATCAGATGGATTTATATTCAACAATCGTCACACAGTCGTTGTTAGACTAGCTTTTTTATTCCAGATCTTTCTTGCATTCAAATCTTCCAGTCTGCCAAAGTGGGTTTTGAAGCCATTTTCATGGACTAGGGTTCTGGACTACCAGCTGAAAAATGTGTTGCTGGAAAAGCGCAGCAGGTCAGGCAGCATCCAAGGAGCAGGAGAATCGACGTTTCGGGCATAAGCTCTTCTTCAGGAATCCAGCATCTGCAGTCCTCACTTTCTCCTTCTGGATTACTAGGCCAGTGACAATTTCGGTACGTTACTGAAATAAACAGGTTAACCTGTGAACTCAGAATCAACGCAGCAACTGTCGCTTCTGTGGCTGAGTGGCCAGTGTTTGTATAGCCGGACTCAGCAGGTTGGCAGATTTTGGGACAGAGAGGGCAGATTGCTGCACCCTCGGTCCCCTGGCGTGCCACCTTTAGTTACTGAATAGCACACTGTTCGCTGCTTTAAGCTGTCTCTCTAGGTGTTACAAATGCTACAGACATATGCACTGTAAATAGTGGGTGTGGGTGGCACAGTGGTTAGCACTGCTGTCTCACAGCGCCTGAGACCCGGGTTCAATTCCCACCTCAGGCGACTCTCTGTGTGGAGTTTGCACGTCCTCCCCGTGTCTGTGTGGGTTTCCTCCGGGTGCTCCAGTTTCCTCCCACAGTCCAAAGATGTGCGGGTCAGGTGAATTGGCCATGCTAAATTGCCCGTAGTGTTAGGTAAGGGGTAAATGTAGGGGTATGGGTGGGTTGCGCTTCGGCGGGTCGGTGTGGACTTGTTGGGCCGAAGGGCCTGTTTCCACACTGTAAGTAATCTAATCTAAAAAAATACAGTGCAGTTACAGGTGCTACAAATACTATATTGTCAGAAGTATTATAGAGGTCTACAGCACAGAAAAAGGCCCTTCGGCCCATCACATCCGCACTGATCAAAAACAACCACCTATCTATTCTAATCCCATTCTCCAACATCTGGCCCATAGGCCTGTTTGCCTTGGAATCACAAGTGCACATCTAAATGTTTCAGTATTACGAGGATTGCTGCCTCTGCCACCCTTAGAGGCAGTGAGCTCCAGATTCCCATCGCCCTCTGGGTGAGAAAACCTTTCTTCCCGTCTCCTCGAAACCTTCTGCCCCGACCTTAACTCTGTGCCCCCCGGTCAATGATCCCTTCATTAAGTGGGAAAGGTTTCTACGCGATCGCTGATCCTCAGAACTTCACACATCTCAGACACGTCCCCTCTCAATCGCCCCTGGTCTAAGGAACAAAAGCCCAGTCTGTCCAATCTCTCTTCATAACTGAAACTCCAAAGGCCAGGCAACATCCTGGTAAATCTCTCCGCACTGTCTCCAGAGCTCTCACATTCCTCCTGTAACATGGATTTCAGAACTGCATACAATACTCTAGCTATGGCTGAACAAGCATTTTATACAGTTCCAGCGTCACCTCCCCCACTCTATGCCTCGGCTAATAAAGACAAGTCATCTGTCTAAAATGGGTAATCCTTTATTCTGAGCTATATCCCCTAATCTGAGATATTCTGAGGGAGGGGAGGGTGTCAGGAGGGAGAGCAGGGAGAGTATAATGAGGGAGAGGAGGGTTGTACTAAAGGAGTGGAGGAGGTCAAGAGGGAGGGGAGAGTGTAATGAGGGAGGAGACGGTGTTCAGAGGGAGGAGAGAGTGGTAGGGAGGAAGGGTGGAGTGTTTTATGGGGGGTAATGTGACGGAGGGATTGTACTGGGAGGGAAGGTATAGTGAGTGAGAGGTGAGCATAGTGATGGGAGGGAGTGTGGAGTGATGGTGGCCAATGTATAGTGATTGAGAGAGACCATAGTGGGAGGGTGCAGTGGGACGGTGAAGTGGGAGGGTGTAGTGGGAGGGTGTAGTGGGAGAGTGTAGTGGGAGGTGGTAGTGGTGGAGGAGAGGCTGGTGAGGGAGGGGGGAGTGTAGTGGGAGGGTGTAGTGGGGGAGGAGATGGTGGTGAGGGAGGGGAGAGTGATGGAGGAGAGGGTGGTGAGGGAGGGGAGAGTGTAGTGGGAGGGTGTAGTGATGGAGGAGAGGGTGGTGAGGGAGGGGGGAGTGTAGTGGGAGGGTGTAGTGGTGGAGGAGATGGTGGTGAGGGAGGGGAGAGTGTAGTGGGAGGGTGTAGTGGTGGAGGAGAGGGTGGTGAGGGAGGGGGGAGTGATGGAGGAGAGGGTGGTGAGGGAGGGGAGAGTGTAGTGGGAGGGTGTAGTGATGGAGGAGAGGGTGGTGAGGGAGGAGGGAGGGGAGAGTGCAGTGTTGGGGGAGAGGGTGGTAAGGAAGGGGAGAGGGTGGTGAGGAAAGGAAGAGTGTAGTGGGAGGGTGTAGTGGGGGAGGAGAAGGTGGTGAGGGAGGGGGGAGTGTAGTGGGAGGGTGTAGTGGTGGAGGAGAGGGTGGTGAGGGAGGGGGGAGTGTAGTGGGAGGGTGTAGTGGTGGAGGAGAGGGTGGTGAGGGAGGGGGGAGTGTAGTGGGAGGGTGTAGTGGTGGAGGAGAGGGTGGTGAGGGAGGGGGGAGTGTAGTGGGAGGGTGTAGTGTGGGAGGAGAGGGTGGTGAGGGAGGGGGGAGTGTAGTGGGAGGGTGTAGTGGGGGAGGGGAGAGTGTAGTGGGAGGGCGTAGTGGGGGAGGAGAGGATGATGAGGGAGGGGGGAGTGTAGTGGGAGGGTGTAGTGGTGGAGGAGAGGGTGGTGAGGGAGGGGGGAGTGTAGTGGGAGGGTGTAGTGGTGGAGGAGAGGGTGGTGAGGGAGGGGGAGTGTAGTGGGAGGGTGTAGTGTGGGAGGAGAGGGTGGTGAGGGAGGGGGGAGTGTAGTGGGAGGGTGTAGTGGGGGAGGGGAGAGTGTAGTGGGAGGGCGTAGTGGGGGAGGAGAGGATGATGAGGGAGGGGGGAGTGTAGTGGGAGGGTGTAGTGATGGAGGAGAGGGTGGTGAGGGAGGGGGGAGTGTAGTGGGAGGGTGTAGTGATGGAGGAGAGGGTGGTGAGGGTGGGGAGAGTGTAGTGGGAGGGTGGAGGTGGTGGAGGAGAGGGTGGTGAGGGAGGGGGGAGTGTGTGGGAGGGTGTGGTGAGGGGGAGGGAGTGTAGTGGGAGGGTGTAGTGGTGGAGGAGAGGGTGGTGAGGGAGGGGAGGGTGGGGGAGGGTGGTGGGGGGGGAGAGGTAGTGGGAGGGTGTAGTGGTGGGGGAGAGGGTGGTGGGGAGGGTGGGGGGAGTGAGGGAGGAGGGGGTGGTGGGTGGAGGGGGGGGGAGTGGGGGTTGGGGGAGAGGGTGGTAAGGAAGGGGAGGGGGTGGGGGGAGGGGAAGAGTGGTGGGGGGGTGTGGGGGGGGGTGGTGAGGGAGGGGGGAGTGAGGGAGGGGGGTGGGGAGTGGAGGGGGAGGGGGAGGAGAGTGTGGGTGTGGGTGGGGGAGTGTGTGGGAGGGTGTAGGGTGTAGGGGAGGGTGGTGAGGGAGGGGGAGTGTAGTGGGAGGGTGTAGTGGGGGAGGGGAGAGTGTAGTGGGAGGGCGTAGTGGGGGAGGAGAGGATGATGAGGGAGGGGGGAGTGAGTGGGAGGGTGTAGTGATGGAGGAGAGGGTGGTGAGGGAGGGGAGAGTGTAGTGGGAGGGTGTAGTGGTGGAGGAGAGGGTGGTGAGGGAGGGGGTGTGTAGTGGGAGGGTGTAGTGATGGAGGAGAGGGTGGTGAGGGTGGGGAGAGTGTAGTGGGAGGGTGTAGTGGGGGAGGAGAGGGTGGTGAGGGAGGGGGGAGTGTAGTGGGAGGGTGTAGTGGGGGAGGGGAGAGTGGTGAGGGAGGGTGTAGTGGTGGAGGAGAGGATGGTGAGGGAGGGGAGAGTGTAGTGGGAGGGTGTAGTGGTGGAGGAGGGGGTGGTGATGGGGGGGTTGTGTCATCACACAAGCCCACGACACTAGTTACACAGCACTCATCCATGCTCCTGTACACTACGCTGGTGTGAAACCAGTTAGTATCCAACACTGGAACCCAATGATGGTGCACAATGCTCGTCCATGAATTTTGAATTGACAACATCAGCCCACCATGTAGTATCTGAGCGTGTGGGAGTCCTGCAGGAATCGGCAGGCTTGGAGAAGGAGTGACATTTAATAATTTAACCTCCCCCCGCAGTGCTCAGTCCCCTGCTGGCTTCCAGCAGAGTAATCCCCATTCCAACCACCAGCTGCGCTATAGTGTGTCCTTGGAAATACTCTGCCCTCCATTCTGTATGGCTCCCTGTCCTCCGATGACAATGTGCCTCTCACAACATTGTGTAGTGTCACTGGACTAGCGAGAACGATCTAGAGTAAGGCTCAGGGGCATAGAGATTAAAATCCTCAGGAGAACGTTATCACACTCAGCTCTGTTGACCTTGTCCACTCTGTAGCGTGAGTCTCCAGATCACACAACAATGTGCTAGACTCTTAACCATCTGAAAAGACCAGCAGTCACCCATTTCAGGATGGGCAATAAAGGGGCAAAAAATATACCCTCTAACAGCAAAGAGCAGGGCCCATTCTGTGTCTAATTGATCTAACCAATCAGTCCCAGACCTCAAACCTAAATAAGCATCTTTATCATGGCATTCTATCCTTCTCCAAGACTATCCCTTTCACACACACACACACACACACACACACTCTGACTCCCTTCCGATCACACTGAGCTGCTGAGCACTCTGCACTCACCAGGGAAGCTCTGCGTAGACGGCGGCTCATGGGCTTGTCAAACGGGGCACTGTTTGTGGCAAATTTCTCGAGGTACGCCTCTGGCAGGCGGAGGTCCGCAGGAAGGGAGAGACGTTTGGTCGCATCCTGTGTCGTTGGCAGAAAGCACAGGCTCAGAGATTCCCCCTCACTCAGAGAAAGGGAGCCACCCACCGCTCAGTTACCAGCTCGAAAGAACGAGACCCCTCCCCCCCCACCACCATTACCTCTCTCACTCCCTGCTCACATACTCTGAGTTAAGCCCATCCAAACATGGCTAAGCAGGAGCTGGGTAAACTCTCCCAACATGCTCTGTGTTCACTCAGAAACACTGGACAGCACTTTTCTCCTGAGGGAAAAGGCCATTTCTCAACTAGGAGGGTCTGAGCAGGATGGACTGCTCCCAAATATTAGCCTCGCCAAATTACAGCATCTCCCAGCACAGAAGGACTAGGCTGACAAAACACACCCGTGCTCCCCAATGACAGGGAGCACTCTGCCGCACAGCGCCTGGATGAAACTGGTAAGCAAAGTGAGAGGTATCTACGCGCCTCAGTCTTTACTTATTCATGAGAGTTGTGAGGGAGAGATAGAGAGGGGGAGAGAGAGAGAGAGGGAGTGGGAATGACAGGAAGAGAGAGAACTATGGGGAGACGTTGGGAGTGAGGGAGGGCACAGAAACAGAAAGCGAGGAAGGGTAGGGGGTGGTAAGAGCCGCTCAGAGGGAGGCACTGCCAGCAGGTACCCCCTCGCTAGACCCCTACCCAAGGCTGAGCTAGCCCTCTCAGAGGGCAACAGGTATCAGTCTGCGAAGAGAGAGAGAAAGAGGTCCTGGGCACTCTCTGCCCAGATCCTGCAGGGGCTGGTACTGTCAGAGACACAGCCATAATCACTCAGTTAGTGGAGCACAAAGGACAAGTGCCAGGAGTTGAGGGGTGTGCTTGGCAGAGCCAACAGATGCACCAGTGTGTCCTGCAATGACACCGGTCAGCATGAGCTGGCACTTGTAGAGTTGTTTCCTTGACTGGTATCCCACACTTAGCAATCCCAGACTTCCGAAAAGTGTTCCTCAGATGAGGAGGAGGAGAGATTCGGAGCAGCAAGACAATGGCTCCAATGCGCCATGGTGCCAGGGAGCCTCGGAGACAGGAAGTGACATCTTGGGTTGTATCCCCACTGCACACTGTCTCTCTGCCTTATCCTGCAAATTCCCAGAACACCTTCACCTTTCTTATTCCCAGACACAGCCTATCGAATGTACGTTGTGCGTTTCAACTTGGAACCAAGAAACTTAGGAAGGAAATAATACCCAACAATACTAACATTTAACAAAATAAACTTTAACGACAAAACACTTCTTAATACGCCACGTTCACATTACAGAAGAGGAAGTGCTGGAAGTCTTAAAAGTAGAGAGATCTCCAAGATCTGAGGAAGTGTTTCCCAGGATGTCGTGGGAAGCCACAGAAGAAATTATGGGTCCCCCAGCTGAAATATTTGCATCATTGAGTTGCTGGAAGACTGGAGGTTGGCTAATATTGTGCCATTATTTAAGAAAAGTGACAAGGAAAAATCTGGGAATTCCAGACTGGTGAGCCTTACGTCGGTGGTGGGTAAATTTTAGGAGAGGATTCTGAAAGACTGTTTTGCCATGCATTTGGAAAGGCAAAGTAAGATTAGTCAGTACGGCTTTGTGCATGGGAAATCATGTCTCACAAATTTGATTGTGTTTCATGTAGAGGTGACCAGGAAACAGATGAAGGTAGAGTGGTAGACTTTGTATACATGGATATTAACATGGGCTCTGACAAGGTTTCACATGGTAGACTGGTTAGTAAGGTTAGATCACATGCAATTCAGGGACAGCTAGCCAATTGGAAACAAAATTGACTTGATTGTAGGAGACAGAGGGTGGTGGTAAAGGGTTGTTGTTCAGACGAGAGGCCTGTGACCAGTGGTGTGCTGCAAGGATTGGTGCTGGGCCCTCTGTTGTTTGTCATTTATATAAACAAGGAGGCATGGTTATTACGTTTGCAGATGACACCAAAATTGGTGGGATAGCAGACAATGAAGAAGCTTATCTAAGAGTGCAATGGGATCTTAATCAATTGGACCAATGGGCTGAGGAATGGAAGTTTGAGGTTAATTCAGAAAAATAAAAGGTGTTGCTGTTTAGTAAGGCAAACCAGAGCGAGACTCACACAGTTAATGGTAGGGCCCTGGATGGTAGGGTGTTATTGAACAGGGAGATCTAGGGGTGCGGGTACATCGTTCCTTGAAAGTGACAGGTATTCAGGGTAGCTGTGCTTGCTTTCATCTGTCAGAGCATTGAGTACATGAGTTGAGGTGTCATGTTGTGGCTGGTCAGGCCACATTTGGAGTAAAGCATTCAATGCTGGTCACTCTGCTATAGGAAGGATGTTATTAAACTGGAAAGAGTGAAAAAAAAAGATTTGCAAGGATGTTACTGAGACCAGAGCGTTTGAGTTATAAGGAAAGGCTGGATAGATGGGACTTTTTCCCTGGAGTATAGGAGGTTGAGGGGTAGCCTTATAGAGGTTGATAAAATCATGAGGGGCAGAGATAAGGTGAATAGACCAGGTCTTCTTCCAAAGGAGAGTTCAAAATTAGTGTGCATAGGTTTAAGGTGAGAGGGCAAATATTTAAAAGGGACCCTGAGGGCCAGCTTTTTCACACAGAGAGTGATGTGTATGGAACAAGCTATCAGAGGAAGTGGTAGATGTGGGTACAATTACAACATTTAAAAGACATTCACTTTGACCAAATCACTCATATAACAATGGTGAGGAGACCACGACTTGCAAAGTTAATGGAAATGCCTTTAATGTCTTTGCTATCCCTCAATCTACACTCATGGCCATATTGTGTGTGAGGATGTGGGAAGCATAATGGCTCAGTTGTTAGCGCTGCTGCTTCACAGCGCTAGGGACCTGGGATCGATTCCAGTCTTGGGCGACTGTCTGTGTGAAGTTTGCACATTCTCCCCGTGTAACTGTGTGAGTTTCCTCCGAGTGCTCCAGTTTCCTCCCACAATCCAAAGATGTACAGGTCAGGTGAATGAGCCAAGCCAAATTGCCCAAGGTCTTCAAGGATGTGTAGGTTTAGATGCATTAGTCAGGGGTAAATGTCAGGGAATGGGTCTGGGTGGGTTACTCTTCGGAGGGTCGGTGTGGACTTGTTGGGCCTTATGGCCTGTTTCCACACTGTAAGGATTCTATGATTCTATGACATTTGGACAGGTGGGTTTTCTTTGGGCCTCTGGTTTCCTCCTACAATCCAAAGATGTGCAGGTTAGGTGAATTACCCATAGTGTTCGAGGATGTGTAGGTTATGTGCATTAGTCAGGGGGACATGTAGAGTGATAGGTTAGGGTGAATGGGTCTGGATGGGTTACTCTTCAGTGGATCGGTGTGGACTTGTTGGGCTGAATGGCCTGTTTCCACACTGTAGGTAGATCTATGAATCTATGACATTTGGAGAGGTACAAGGATAGGAAAAGTTTAGAGGGATATGGGCCAGACACAGGTAAATGGTAAACCTGGCCAGCATGAATGAGTTGAGCTGAAGGGACTGTTTCCATGCTGTATGACTCAAGCTCTATGTATCCCCTCGGGTGATGCCAACTGATGGTTCTGAAACCCATGGGCGGTACATAGTCAGAGGGCCAGCCAGCCCCTGCTGGGGGAAGAGCAGATCGTGAGGTTGAGCTGGGTGCCACCAGTCTACAAGCTGGTGCTGTGCCCCCTCAGTTGATGCCACTGAAAGCCAGAATGGAGATGGAGAAGAGGGGAGGCATACCCAACGTTCCAAAGGAGCAGAATCTTTCCACTGTGCCCATCATGCCAGGTCCTCGCATTAGGAAACCATGTTTCCCAGCCCAACACCTCCCCAGGAAGTGATGGTTGCTCAGGGGAGAACAGCCAGAGCCAAGCCCATGGCCCCAGAGTTGGGTCGGGGTAGATGAAGAAGGATGAAAGAGCAATAGTCACATTCCATATTCAATGGATCAGAGAGACTTTTCTGTCGCAGTAAATGTGACTCCAGGATGATGTGCGGCCTTCCTGAGGCCTCAAGGATGTCACTGGGTGGCTGCAAGACATTCCTCTGGGGCAGGAGTATCAGAAAAGAAATGATGTCCAACATTGGTACTGGATTGGAAGCTGGGGAAGGCAGGACCCGTACAATCTGGATGGTCTGCACCTGAATCGGCCTTGCGTCAGCATCTTGTGGGGAGATTTTATTTTACTGGTTAAAGAATCACACATACCTGTGAGGAGGGATGATGACCGAAGTGAAGCTTTAGATGATGGCAAATGTGTTGAGGTCAGAAATAAAAGTAAATGAGGCAGCCACACTGCTCCGCATGGACTAGAGACCCCTAAAGAGTGTGAATGTCATAGGAGCAAGTATTTGGCAAAAATAATAGGACAGTAATGGTGGAGATTTCAACTATCCAAATACCAAGTGGGCTGCAAACAGTGTGAACAGCACAGAGAGCACAAACTTCTTGACTTGCATTCAAGAGAAGTTCTTTTTTAAAAGTATTTGTAATCAGAAATATTTTGATGTATAGTTCAAGTGGGACTTGGACCCCAGGCTTCTTGGTTGGAGACACTACCTATGCACCATAAGGGAATTGCATTACCAGCACACATCAAGTCCTAGCAGAGAGGGGGTACAAGTCAAGATTTGTTTTCTCAGTAAGTGAAGCCGGGTAGGGTGAAGTAGCAGTGGGCGGACATTTTCGGAGAGTGATCATAATAAAATTTGATTTACCATCATTATGAAAAGGACAAAGATAGCACAGGAGGAACAGGCCTTAATTGGGCGAAAGGTAAATTTGCAAAGCTGAGAGATGATCTGGCAAAAAGATCAG
The DNA here is from genome assembly GCF_020745735.1 of Hemiscyllium ocellatum. Classification (NCBI taxonomy): domain Eukaryota; kingdom Metazoa; phylum Chordata; class Chondrichthyes; order Orectolobiformes; family Hemiscylliidae; genus Hemiscyllium; species Hemiscyllium ocellatum. The sequence goes on along the minus strand of NC_083414.1, from coordinate 73,649,963 downwards.
CTTCTTAAAGGAAAGTCAGCGGTAAAATCAGCAGGAGGTATTCCAAAGCGAGATTCTCTGACACAAAAGGTGACAATCTCCTCACAAAGAAAAGGTGGTTACAAATGGTGGTTTGGTGGAAATGAGCTCAAGTATTGCTGACAAAGGACACATTTGATTGAGACTTTTCATCAGGGAATTGGTATTCTTGCAAAGTATCCTGATGAGTGCAAGTCAGAAAGCTTCAACAAAACGTGTCTTTTCTCCAGCCATTCAAATAGAAGAATGCACTGAAGCATTCAGGGCTAGATAAAACAGAAAATATTATGACAAACTAAAAAAACAATTTAGGAAGTTTAAAGGAGTCTAGAAAGTACAGGGTGAAGTGGGAAATGAAATTAGCAAAGCAAAAAAGAGTATACAGAAGCATATTGGCTGGTAACAAGATATTTTATCAGTACATTGAGATGATAACTAGGGAAAGGGTTGGGGCTATTAGTAAATGTACAAGATAATTTGTGTGTGGCTGCAGAAGATATGGATGGGTCCTTAAAGAGTATTTTACTTCTGTCTTCACACAGGAAAGTTTAGGACCAGAGTGGCAGAATTTCAGAATAAAGAGGTGCTAATTTAAGACTGAGATGAGGAGGAATCTCTTCTCTCAGGGGGTTATGAATAATTAGACCTCCTTGCCACAGGTTGTGAGGGGACAGAGTCCTTGTGAGTATTTAAGGATAAGATTGATAAATTCTTGATCAGTCAGGGGATCAAGGGAAGGGCAGGACAGTGGATATGAGGAATGTCAGATCAGCCATGGTCCTATTGAATGGTGGAACAGGTTCAAGAGACTGAATAGCTGACTTCTGTTCCCATTTCTTATGGTCAAATGAGAGGGATGATACCGATGTTTGAAAGAGGAGAGATGACAAAGAGTAGATTAAATAGGTTTAATAAGAAGTACTGGGGGACTGACCTCCTTGAAGGTGGATAAATCACTGAGGGCTCACGGTGTTAAAGAAAGCCAGGGAGGGAGTAATGGATGCTATGTGGATCATTTCCAATCCTCACTAGAAACATGCAAGTTAACAGAGGAGCAGAGATTTGTGAATGTTGTACTATTATTCAAAAAGGGTGGGACAGATAGGTGAAATAATTATAGCCAGTTAATCTAAGTGGGGCAGACTACTAAATTATACTGAGGGATAGGATTAACTGTTACTTGCTTTGTGACAGGTAAGGGTCAAAGGATTTGTTTGTGAAGGGAAAGCAGTTGCAAGTGGGTGTTCTACAAGACTCGGTCTGGGGTCCCTGCTATTAGTGAAATATATTGACGATTTAGATCGAAATGTGCGAGGCAATGATTGGGAAAAATTACAGATGGCACAAACTGTAGCCAATTAGCTAACAGAGAAGGGGGACTCACTGTCCGACTGCAATCAATCAGCTGATATCAAGGGTTTGATGAGTGAGCGGAAAAGGGGGAAATTGAATTCAATCTGGAGAAGTGCAGGTTACGCATATGGGGAGATCAAACAGAGCAAAGGGAGTCCACAATTAACGAGGGATATTGAAAGGGATCGAGGCTGTGAGAAACCTTAGAGTACCCAGATCCCTGAAGGGGCTAGGATGGGTAGACAGGGGGGTAAAGCAGGTTTACCTTAATGAACGAAGGGTTGAATCTAAGAGTAGGGTGTAATCCTGAAACGACATAAGGCACTGGTTAGGCCACAGCTAAACTTGTGTGTGCAGTTGTTGACAAAACACTGATGAAGAATTGCTGAAGAGAGAGAGATGACAGAGGAGATTGACAACATCGTTGTAGTTTGAAAATTGCAGGTATGAGGAAAGATTGGACAGGCTAGGGTTGTTTCTGCTCAGAACAAAGGTGACTGAGGGGTCACTTAATTGAGATGTACAAAATAATGGGGTACTAGTAAAGAGGTCAGTTACTAAGATGGCAGCACCTATTTGAAATGATTTATAGGTAAAGGGGGGAAAAGGAGGAAAAGTACTTCACCACCAGAGATAGAGGCTCTCTGGAATTCACCAACAAAAACAGGAATCACGGGAGAAACTCAGCAGGTCTGGCAGCGTCTGTGGCGAGTGAAAGCAGAGTCAATGTTTTAGGTTCAGCGACCCTTCCTCAATGTTCTGAAGTCAACCACAGGACGACAGATGTGCCGGACCATCTGAGTTTCTCCAGCAATTCCTGTTTTTTTTGTTTCTGATTTCCAGTTGCTTTCTGGAAATCTCCACCCAATTGGTCGTTGAGATGGGCAATCTTGGAAAGCAAACTGGATCTATCCAATGAGGTACTGAAAGCTGCAGGCCAGGTTCCGTAGGGTTAGAAGGTCCATGCAGGCACGATAAGCTGAGCAATCTCTTCCTCTGCTGTAACCTTCAAGTGCTGGTGAAACAAGAGATACCTCTATAGAAATGCGTTGGTGATGGCGAGCTCTCAATCGCACCCCGACAGGTGACTGGACCTCGTCTGAGGATGTGCCAGAGATCTGGTCGCTCTCACCGTCCGAACCGGCCTTCACAGTCTCGTGCACGATACCTGCATTGGCGATCAAACCAGATAAGTTACTCCAAGGTTACTCTGAGATCACTCAGACCACTGAACATAGGAGGCGAGACGTTATGTTGCCATTGTACAGGATTAAACAACACCAGGTTATAACCCAGCAGGTTGAATTGGAAGCACTAGCTTTCGGAGCGCTGCTCCTTCATCAGGTGGTTGTGGAGTATAAGACTATAAGACACAGAATTTATAGCAAAAGTTTACAGTGTGATGTAACTGAAATTATATGTTGAAAAGACCTGGACATTGTTGTTAAGTCTCTCATCTGTTAGAGTGGCCATGTTGGTTTCAGATCTTTCATGCGTAAACCACAAAACGGTTTTTAAAAGTTACATTCTCAAGTGAACTCTAAGAATTGGTGTCATGCCCACCCCAGTCCAACACCAGCACCTCCAAATCATTGCACAGCATGTTGGTGAGGCCAATTTTGGAGTACTGCGTGCAATTCTGGTGATCCTGAAGGATATTATATAATTGGAGACGATGCAGAAAAGAATTATCAGGATGTTACCGAGACCGGGGAATTTGGGTTAGAAGGAGAGGCTGGATAGGCTGGGACTTTTTCACCTGGAACATAAGGCACAGAGACGAGGTGAATAGCCAAGGAGTTTGGGCGGGGTTGGGCACAGGGTCTGTATCCATACTGTACGCAGTCAACACAAGGGGAGCCACACACATACACGCATGCACCAGTCTAGAGCGGGGGCATAGTTTCAGAATAAAAGGGCGTCAATTTAAGACTGAGACGAGAAAGAACTTCTTCTCTGAGGGTTGTGCGTCTTTGGAGCTCCTTGCCAAGAGAGCTGTGTGGGCAGAGTCTCTTGTGTATATTTTGGCAGAGATAGATAGATTCTTGATCAGGGGAACAAGGGTTATAGGGAAAGGACAGCAATGCGGGTGTGAGGAATGTTGGATCATACTGTTGAATGGTGCAGCGGGTTAGAGAGGAGCTGAATGGCCGACTCCTGTTTCTTGTGGCCTTCCAGTGCACCAAGACACAATTGTAATTGGGGAATGGGATGTGACAGTTCACATTTGTGTGTTACAGAATCTCAAACTGACAGCATATGAATGCAGAGCAGGCGTAGGCCCGATCCAGCCTGCTCCCATACTCAAACAGATCATGGCCGATCGAAACCCCTTCTCCTGCCAGTGCTCCTCCCATAACCCCTCGACTCCCTCATCAATTGATAATCTGCCTTACTCGGCGTCCATTGCTCTCGCAGGAAAATAATTCCAAATATTAGTGACTTTTGGAGATAAGACTCTTGTGTCCTCCCCTCCAGCTTAAAACCCAGACCTCCTGTTTTCAAATTGCATCCCCTAGGTCCACCCTCTGTGCATACGCCCTGTCAAATCCTCACAGGATCTTGCCTATTCCAATACGATCACCTCTCGTTCTTCTAAATTCCAATGAGCATGGGTCTAAACTTTCCACAAAATAACTCCCTTCACCTCTTGAATCAGTTGAGTGAACCTGCTCTGATCTGCTACCAATGCAAGTATACCTCCCCTCAAGGAGGTATGTTCTGTGTCCTTACTCAAAGCCCTCGTAAAACTGTAGCCAGATCATGCTACTTTTAGACTCCATCCTGCTAGCAACAAAGGTCAGTGTTCCACTTGCTTTCCTAATTACTTCCTGTACCTACATGTTAACTTCATACAGTCATTTGCAAAATGACCCAGTTCTCTCTGCACCACAGTATTCTGCAGTCTCTCGCCTTTCAAATAAATATTCTGCTTTTCTATCCTAGAGGGGAAAAGTTCACATTTACCCACATTATACTCCATCTCCCTTTTTATTAATCACTATCCCTTTGCACCCTCTCTGTATTTTCCCTAAAGCTTGCTTTCCTGCCTATCTTCAACTCATCAGCAAGTTGAGCTATGATACAGTGGGTCACTCCAGCCAGGTCAGAGTGTTTTTTTCCCAGCACACAAAGAGGCCCTTTGGCCCATTGTATCCTCACTGGTCATTATACATCCATTTATTCTAATCCCATTCTCCAGGACTTGGCCCATAGCCTTGTATGCCTTGGCATCAGAAGAGCACATCTAAATAACTCTTCAATGTTATGAGGGTTTCTGCCTCTCCAACGCTTTCAGGCAGTGAGTTCCAGGTTCCCTCCGGACTCTTGGTGAAGACATTTTTCCTCAGATCTCTGCGGAACCTCTTGCCCCTCCCCTTAAATCTGCGTCCCCTGGTTACTGTCCCCTCAAATAAGGGCAAATCTTTCTCCCATTCTCTCCTATCCCTTCAAACTTTGCAGACTTCACTCTGGTCCGCCCTCAGCCCTCTCTAAAAGAAAAGCCTCTCTTTATAACTGACTGCTCCATCCCAGGTCACATCCTGGTGTATCTCCTCTGCACCCCCTCCCGTGCAATCACATCCTTCCTACAGTGTGGTGACCACAGCTCCAGGAGTGGGCTAACATTATACATTGCTGTCTGAGATGCAAAACCTGGAGCTCTACAGACTTACTATCAGCTTTTATTCGATTGTATTCCATGTTTATATATTATCTCATGTTCTGTTTGCTCATTCTCCCTGAATGCTGAGTCATCCTTTGTTGATTTCTGCAACGTCCCCATTCTTTTGTGCTTCCTCTCTCCTTCACAACACTTCATGTCTTGCCCTTCAATCAGAACTGAATACCCTTTGTTTATTACTTGACATTTTGGAAAATTAGGATGCAAGGAAAAAGAGATGGGTAGACTCTTACCAATTTTTCGAGATGCCCCACAGAAAGGATCCTATCTGGATCATTGCAGTTCTCAGCCCAAAAAACTACAGAGAGTTGTGAACACAGCCCAGTCCATCTCACAAACCAGCTTTCCTTCCATTGACTCCATCTATACTTCCTGCTGCCTTGGGAAAGCTACCAACATAATCTAATACCCCTCTCACCCCGTTCCACCCTGTCCCATCGGGCAGAAGATACACCAGTTTGAAAACATGTACAAACAGATTCAAGAACAGCTTCTTCCCCACTGTTTTGAACAGACTTTTTGGATGGTCATGTTGATCTCTCTCTGTGCACGTTCTCTACAGCTGCCACACTGTATTCTACACTCTGTTCTGCTAGCCCCAGTGCATTTTGTGAGCTACGATCTGCTGTCGAGCACAAAAAGCAAAACCTATCTCAGTACACGTGACAACAATAAATCAAATCAAAGGATGAGATCAATAGAGTTGTGAGAAATGATCCTGGCCCAGGGGTTACAGTGTAGAATTATTTTGAGGGGAATTGAATGCAAGAGTAAGGGACGTTGTGCGTCAGTTGTATGGCAACGGTGAGATCGCATCTGGAGGACTGTGTAAACCTCAACTCCAGAGTTGCTGACATTTCAAAACTAAGTAGAAAGGTAAACAGTGAGGAGGACATCTCAGAGGCAGCAAGGAAAGGTAGATAGAAGATAAATATAGGGTTAAGTGAATAGGCAAGAAGATGTCAGACGTATTATAACGTGGGCAAGTATGAGATTGTTCACTTGGGTTATAAGAATAGAAAAAGAGAATTTTCAAAAGCTTGTAAAAGTTAATGTTCAGAGAGATTTGGTGTACGAAATCATGTACAGTTGTAGGCGCCATGTGATAGGAAAGATGTGAATGCATTGTACAGAAGCTATTAATTGGAATGGTTCCAAGAATGGGAAACTTCAACGATGAGGATAAAGGGAAGAAGTTGGGACTGTTTTACCTGAAGAGAAGATGGCTGAGAGAAAATTTGATAGATGTTCTCAAAATCATGAACTGGCTGGGCAGAGTAAATAGAGGGAGGCTTTTCCTGCCTTTAAAAGGAACAAGGACAAGAGGAAATGGATTCAAAATGATGCATACCTGAAGCAATGAGGAGGTGAGAAACAATTGTTTCACCCAGTGAGTAGTTATACAGTCATAGAGATGTACAGCATGGAAACAGACCCTTCGGGCCAACCCGTCCTTGTTGAGCAGATAACCCCAACCCAATCACGTCCAACCTGCCAGTACCCGGCCCATTTCACTCCAACCCCTTCCTATTCATATACACATCCAAATGCCTCTTAAATGTTGCAATTGTACCAGCCTCCACCACATCCTCTGGCAGCTCATTCCATACACGTACCACCCTCTGCATGAAAAAGTTGCCCCTTAGGTCTCTTTTATATCTTTCCCCTCTCACCATAAACTTATGCCCTCTAGTCCTGGATCCCCCACCCCAGGGAAAAGACTTTGCCTATTTATCCTATCCATGCCCCTCATGATGTTATAAACCTCTATAAGGTCACCCCTCAGCCTCCGACGCTCCAGGGAAAACAGCCCCAGCCTGTTCAGCCTCTCCCTGTAGCTCAGATCCTCCAACCCTGGCAACATCCTTGTAAATCTTTTCTGAACCCTTTCAAGTTTCACAACATCTTTCCAATAAGAAGGAGACCAGAATTACACGCAATATTCCAACAGTGGCCTAACCAATGTCCTGTACAGCCGCAACATGACCTCCCAACTCCTGTACTCAATACTCTGACCAATAAAGGAAAGCATACCAAATGCCTTCTTCACTATCCTATCTACCTGTGACTCCACTTTCAAGGAGCTAGGAACCTGGACTCCAAGATCTCTTTGTTCAGCAACACTCCCTAGGACCTTACCATTAAGTGTATAAGTCCTGCTAAGATTTGCTTTCCCATAATGCAGCACCTCGCATTTATCTGAATTAATCTCCATCTGCCACTTCTCAGCCCATTCGCCCATCTGGTCCAGATCCTGTTGTAGTCTGAGGTAACATTCAAAGTTTGTGCGAAGATTTGTAGCTTGGGTGCTTGTTGTAGTGGTTCTGTTCGTCGAGCTGGAAGTTTTTGTTGCAAACGTTTCGTCCCCTGGCTAGGAGACACTGATGATGTCTCCTAGCCAGGGGACGAAACGTTTGCAACAAAAACTTCCAGCTCGGCAAACAGAACCACTACAATGAGGTAACATTCTTTGCTATCCACTACACCTCCAATTTTGGTGTCATCTGCAAACTTACGAACTGTATCTCTTATGCTCGCATCCAAATCATAGTTAGGGTGTGGAAATGTAGGGGAGGGTGATTCAATTCAGGCATTCAAGAGGGACATTGGATAATTATTTAGATAGAAATCATATGGCAGATGTCTGGGGGGAAAGACAGGAGATTGGCACAAGGGCACAGAACCAATGCAGGCAGGAAAACTTGAATGGCCTACTCCTGGAACATTACAATTCTGTGATTCTGTGCCTCACTTATACAAGGAACATGCAATGTTATGGATGTAAGTTTGCTCGCTGAGCTAGAAGGTTTGTTTTCAGATGTTCAGACCGTACTAGGTAACATAATCAGTGAGCCTCTGGATGAAGCACTGGTGGTGTAGCCCACTTTCTATTTATATGTTTGGGTTTCCTTGGGTTGGTGGTGTCATCTCCTGTGATGATGTCAGTTCTTATGGCAACGCCATTTCCTGTTTCTTTTCTCAGGAGGTGGTAAATGGGATCCAAGTCAATGTGTTTGTTGATAGTTGGAATGCCATGCTTCTAAATAGAAAGTGGGCTACATCACCAAGTGCTTCATCCTAAGGATGGAGATGAAATGAACCTTCCAATTCAGCCAACAAACCTACATCCAGAACCTCAACCTGAGCTACAAATCTTCTCAAAACTCATTGACACAAAGTTAGCTCTATAAAACTTCTTTCGCAAGGGCATGGGTGTCGTTTCTCGGCCAGCATCTAATGCTCATCCCTAATTGCCCAGATGGCAGCTGGGAGTCAACCACATTGCTATGGATCAGGAGTCACATGTAGGCCAGACCAAGTAAGAATAGAAAGTCATAAGTTCAAAGTTTGTGAGATATCACAGAAGCGCTTCACAGGAGGCTCCCAAGCACTGAGGATGTCACACAGACAGGGGATGAAACGTCTGCAACACAAATTCCCAGCTCGGTGAACAGAACCACAACAAGGTCAGTACTTTAATAACTGTTCATAGATTGAAGGAATAAATAAAAGATAAACTTATACAGGGAAAGAAGCAGCAATAACTATTAAAGAACAGGCACAAATGTACACAGGAATTGGAAGCAATTAGCCATGACTGGTAAAGGGAGGAGTGGTGGCTACATGAACAAAACTGCTTTGACACCTGCTTAATAAAATGGATGCTTTATGGCCACAAAGGATCAGGATTGCCCTGCAGAAGAATTGAAGGAGTTAATGACAGGAAAGCTATCTCTTCAAACAGACAGTTAAGACCAAATGCAACAAGGAACAAAGAAGCTACTTCTGATAAGAAGGCAAGCTGCAGATTTGCAGTGAATTAGATGAAAAAAATCTATTGAATCATCAGTAATGTCACACTACAAACCTGAAAGAGAGAAAATTGTATAAGAACGTCACACTACTAACTTGAATGGAGAAAATTATATAAGAATCCAACACCAAAATAAATCAACTTCAAAGAACAACACTGTATAAGGATCAAACACTGGACACCGATGAGATTTCTGAATACTTGGAAATGTATGGTAAAATAGGGCAAAGTCAGCATGCTTTCATCAAGGGGAGGTCATGCCTGACAATCTGTTAGAATTCTTTGAGGAGGTAATGAGTAGGTTACACCAAGGAGAGCCAATGCGTGTTGTCTCCCTGGATTTCCAGAAGGTCTTTGATAAGGTGCTGCACAGTAGGGTGCTGAGTAAGATAAGAGCTCACGGTGTTAGAGGCCAAGTACTAGCATGGATAGAAGATTGGCTGCCTGGCCGAAAGCAGAGAGTGGGGATTAAAGGGTCCTTCTCAGGATGGAAGCTGATGGTGTTCCACAAGGGACACCACAGTTGTGCTGAGACCACAACTTTTCACACTTTATTCATTACTGAAGGGACTGGGGACATTCTGGCTAAGTTTGCAGATTATACAACAATAGATTGTAGGGCAGGCAGTATTGAGGAGGCAAGGAGGCTGCAGAAAGATTCAGACAGGTTCGGAGAGTGGGCAAAGAAGTGGCAGTTGGAGTGGGAAAATGTGAGGTCATGTACTTTGGTAGGAAGAATAGAGGCAGGGACTATTTTCTCAATGTGGAGAAAATTCAGAAATCTGAAGTTCAAAGGGACTTGGGAATTCTAGTCCATGTTTCTCTGAAGGTAAACTTGCAGGTTGAGTCAGTAGTTCAGAAGGTAAATACACTAATGTTATTCATCTCGCGACGACTAGAATATAAAGGCAGGGATGTACTTCTGAGGCTTTATAAGGCTCTGGTCAGACCACATGTAGAGTATTGCAAGCAATTTTGGGCATCATACCTCAGGAAGGATGTATTGGCCCTGGAGCGAGTCCAGTAGAGGTTCACAAAATGATCCTAGGAATGAAAGGCTTAACATATGAGGAATGTTTCAGGACTCTGGACCATACTTGATGAGGGGGGAATCTGACTGAAACTTACAGAAGACTGCACAGCCTGGACAGAGGGGATATTGGGAAGATGTTTCCATTGGCAGGAGAGATGAGGACGCGAGGGCACAGCATTCGAGTAATGGAAAACCCTTTGGAACAGAGATAAGGAGAAACTTCTCCAGCCATAGAGTGGTAAATCTATGGAATTTGTCACCACAGGAAGCTGTGGAGGCCAGGTCATTGAGTATATATAAGATAGAGATAGATAAGTTATTGATTGCCAAGGGGATCAAAGCGGGTGAAAGTGGGAGAATGGGATTGAAAAACCTATCAGCTGTGATTAAGTAGTGGAGCAGTTTGATGGACTGAATGGCCTAATTTCTGCTCCCGTAACTTATAGTCTTACTTCCAGACACAGACCACTGTTGGTGGAATTTCCTGGCTAGATTCTACCATTAATCAGGTAATGGGCTAATTGCGTTGTGAGGCTCAACTTGCTGGCTTGAGGGGGTCTTATTTTGGTTACTACATGTAATAAAGTTTAAATCATTGTCTCAGTATTTGACTGTGAGGTTTCTTATGTTATGCAGGTGGAAAGGGTACTGTACCTTTAAGAGAGTTAAAAGCTAAAAGAACTACCTGACACAGCACCAAGTGTTCTGAACAAGATATAATGTAACATGTGGTTGAATAGCTCAATTAACTGGTTGCCTGGAGAGGACAAAACAAATTCAAATTAGGCCAATCAGTTTAAATTATTCCCCCGAAAAATAACAAACTCCAATCACGTTTGAATTTAGTACATTGACAATCTTAAAAGCCAATGACACAATCTGTTGCTGTGGGGATATAAGACCAGGAAAAATTGAACAGTTGGGAGGAGAACTGCCAGGCTACCAGCATCTTTAGACTGCCCAGACAGTAGCTCTCTTAAAGGTACCTTTATTGATCAGTAACCTGTGAAGCAGAAATCCTTAAAAGGAAGAAAAGAAGACCGAGGAAGAGAAGATTCGACATCTGGCTGGTTTTGAAAAGTTGAACTTTGGTAGATCTTAATCAGGAGTTTTATTGCTCTAATATTATAGAAGGGAAAGTAAGAGATAGGTTAGAGGAAGGAGTTTTAAATAGTTGTTAGTTAATTACTCTCTGTTGTACTTTGAAAAATAAAGTTGTTAATTTTTACTTTAAATAGTTCTTGGCTTCTCGAATTTTCACAGATTACTGTGTTGCTGATTTAAATTAAGCAGGAGGGTTTACCAGAGACATAACACGTAATAAGTAACCGAACGAAAGATAATAGACAATAGACAATAGGTGCAGGAGTAGGCCAATCTGCCCTTCGAGCCTGCCCCACTCTTCAATATGATCATGGCTGATCATCCTTAATCAGTATCCTGTTCCTGCTTTATCTCCATAATCCTTGATTCCACAATCCTTGAGAGCACTATCCAACTCTTTCTTAAATGAATCCAGAGACTGGGCCTTCACTGCCCTCTGGGGCAGAGCATTCCACACAGCCACCACTCTCTGGGTGAAGAAGTTTCTCCTCATCTCTGTCCTAAATGGTCTACCCCGTATTTTTAAGCTGTGTCCTCTGGTTCGGCACTCACCCATCAGCCGAAACATGTTTCCTGCTGCCAGAGTGTCCAATCCTTTCATAATCTTATATGTCTCAATCAGATCCCCTCTCAGTCTTCTGAGCTCAAGGGTATACAAGCCCAGTCGCTCCAGTCTTTCAGCGTAAGGTAGTCCCGCCATTCCAGGAATTGACCTCGTGAACCTACGCTGCACTCCCTCAATAGCCAGAATGTCTATCCTCAAATTTGGAGACCAGAACTGCACACAGTACTCTAGGTGTGGTCTCACCAGGGCCCCGTACAGCTGCAGAAGAACCTCTTTGCTTCTATACTCAATCCCTCTTGTTATGAAGGCCAGCATGCTATTAGCCTTCTTCACTACCTGCTGTACCTGCATGCTTACCTTCATTGACTGGTGTACAAGAACACCCAGATCTCTCTGTACTGCCCCTTTACCTAAATTGATTCCATTTAAGTAGTAATCTGCCTTCCTGTTCTTGCCACCAAAGTGGATAACCATACATTTATCCACATTAAACTGCATCTGCCATGCATCTGACCACTCATTTAATCTGTCCAGGTCACCCTGTAATCTACTAATATCCTCCTCACATTTCACCCTGCCACCCAGCTTAGTATCATCAGCAAATTTGCTAGTTATTACTAATACCATCTTCTATATCATTAACATATATTGTAAAAAGCTGCAGTCCCAGCACTAATCCCTGCGGTACCCCACTGGTTACTGCCTGCCATTCCGAAATGGAGCCGTTTATCACTACTCTTTGTTTCCTGTCAGCCAACCAACTTTCAATCCAAGTTAGTACTTTGCCCCCAATACCATGTGCCCTAATTTTGCTCACTAACCTCCTATGTGGGACTTTATCAAAAGCTTTCTGAAAGTCCAGGTACACTACATCTACTGGATCTCCCTCATCCATCTTCAGAGTTACATCCTCAAAAAATTCCAGAAGATTAGTCAAGCATGATTTCCCCTTCATAAATCCATGCTGACTCTGTCCTATCCTGTTACCACTATCCAGATTGTTTGTGGGGATTTACCCATAACATTAGTGAACCAGATGGGATATACTGATGTAAGCTTCATGGTCACAATTCCTGAATTACTCATTTTCAATTTCAGGTTTCTTCACTGGATTTCAATTCCACCGACTGCTGTGATTTGATCCCAGGATCACAGAGTATTCCCCTGGACTGCTGTCTAGTGAAACAACCTCTCCGCCATATAGCAAGCAGGAAGGTAAGTGGCGTGTTCACCTTCATTGTGAGGAGATTGGAGTCCAGGAGTAAAGAGGTGCTGTTCTGATTGTACAGAGCTTTGATGAGGGCACTACTGGTCTCAAGGAAAAGTAGTTCTGCATTAGAGGTGGTACACTGACTGGATTGGTCCCTGGAGTGAGGGGTTGCTTCTCTGGTGCCAGGCTGAGTAAATTGACCCTGTATTTTCTGGGCTTCAGAAGGATGAGGGGTGATCAAATTGAATCATGCCAGATTCTGAAGGAACTTGACAGGATCATGAGTGGCTGGTTGATTCCCCCGTCTGGGAACTGCAGGATAAGGGGCCAGTCATTTTGGATTGAGATCATAGTTTTGGCCCATTGAGGCTGTCCCGCCAAAGTAAATTACATTACAGGGGTCCCACTTTCCCACACTAGGCTCATAGACTTGAATGTTATGATACTTGCAGTGCTCATTCAAGTACTTTTCAAAGGTCGTGAGGTTTCTTGCCTCCCAGCCAGGAGGGCATTCCAGACCCCCAATACCTTCTGGCTGAAAAGATTTTCCTCAAATCCCCTCTAAACTTCCCGTCCTTCCATGTAAAATGATGACCCCTTCCCCCACCTTATTGCTGATCGTCTGATATTAGATTAGATTACCTACAGTGTGGAAACAGGCCCTTCGGCCCAACAAGTCCACACCGACCCGCCGAAGCGCAACCAACCCATACCCTTACATTTACCCCTTCACCTAACACTACGGGCAATTTAACATGGCCAATTCACCTGACCTGCACATCTTTGGACTGTGGGAGGAAACCGGAGCACCCGGAGGAAACCCACGCAGACACGGGGAGAACGTGCAAACTCCACACAGTCAGTCGCCTGAGTCAGGAATTGAACCCGGGTCTCTGGCGCTGCGAGGCAGCAGTGCTAACCACTGTGCCACCGTGCTGCCCTTAAAGTGAATATTCTATTCACATTGAGGTGAAGAGCAGATTCTTCACTCAAAGTGGTGTGAACATTTGGAACGCTCTACCCCAAAGGCCTGTGGATCCTTTACGAAGTTTAAGGATGAGATGGACACTGGTTTGGTCCTCGTTGAATCGAGGAATCCAGGGAGCAGTCAGGGATGTCAAAGCCATGACAGTACTGAATAACAGAGCAAGTTCAACAGGCCTGTCAAATTGCTGCCCAGTTTCTTGTGTCCCGATCCCCTCTATCGCTCAGACCGCCTACTTCCTCCTTCACAACAGCCCTCCTTTGCCATTCTTAACCTGGCTCTGCTGCTGAAACTCTCACTTCTGACAACATCTCCTCCGCCCTCCCTTCCTGGTCACTCACATACCTTCCCGTAAAACGCTGCTGTCCCCTCACAACCCAGGTCCTGTTAAACCATCACCCGTCTGCTAGCTGATCTACACTAGATCTGGTTGAGGGATGCCCTTATTTTCAAATGCTCATTCAGAGAAGCATAGACATGTTACAGTACAGAAGGGCACCATTCGGCCATCTTGTCCATACCAACTCAAGGTGCCCTTTGTAATCACATCTTTCTGCACATAGCCCATAGCCCTACAACACTTTAGGTGCAGATCCAGGTACATTTGAAAAGAATTTAGGATCTCTGCCTCTACCACCAACCCAGACAGTGAATTCCAAACACCCACCACCCATCACATACCTTGCGATCTTTCTGCCACTTAGCTCGAATGCCATGACCTCTGGTTTTTGAACACTGCCAAGGGGAACAGGTTTCCTCCTGTCGACTCCATTTCTACCCCGCACAATTTTGTACGCCTCAATCATGTCACCCCTCAGCCTTCTTCATTCCAAGGGAAAACAATTCCAACCTCTCCAATCTCTCCTGGTAGCTACCACTGTCCCGCCCTGGCAACATTCCTGTGCATCTTTTCTGCACTCTGTCCAGAGCACTTGCATCTTTTGTGTAATGTGGTGACCACAATACTCCAGTGTCCTCATCCCTGTACCCCTGGCTTCGGTCCCCTCTATACCATTGTAAACTCCTCCAGCCCCTCTGGGATCCTGGTACCCCTCTGGTTTCAGACACTTCCTGGACTGTCAGTACTACACAGTTGAAGGGAGTCAGTTACCTTTGTGCTAAGCTTTGCAAACCCCTCCCTAATCTCGATGCTCACTGTCACTGATGGCACTTGCACGCTGTAGTTGGAATCCCAGGGCCCACAACAATTGGTTTCTTTGAGACTTCGGCCTTTTACTGCCCATTTATAAGAAGAGTGAAATACAGGGATAAATATTGATCTTCACGAAGCAGAGAATCCTTCTCTGCGTAAAGATGAGGAACATTTGAAATTTGCCCTTTTTCTAATCTTTTCTTGCCTTTTTGAAAGGAAACAAAGGGTAGCACAGTGGTTAGCACTGCTGCCTCACAGCGCCAGGGACCCGGGTTCAAATCCAGCCTCAGGCGACTGTCTGTGTGGGGAGTTTTCACATTCTCCCCGTGTCTGCGTGGGTTTCCTCGCAAGGCCCAAAGCTGTTCAGGCTAGGTGGGTTAACCATGGGAAATGTAGGGTGGCAAAGACAGGTTGGGGTCAGGGTGCAATGCTCCTTGGAGGGGGGGGTTGGTGCAGACTTGATGGGCTGAAAGGGCTCTTTCTGCACTGGAGGGATTCTAAAGATTAATGAAACAGTGCAGATGATGGGAGAGAAACACATTATGTGTGTATATATACATCCCTCTTCAGATACCTATTACAAAGGCAAATGCACTGACAGGGAGCAGTGCTACCTATCCTCTCTCCTTCTCTTTATAATGCAATGTTTCTATAAGGCCACCAGCATTCTCAAAGATCCATCCCATCCTGGCAATGTTTTTCTACAACCTCTACCACTGGGGAGAAGGTACACAAGGCTGAACACACACACCAGCCGGTTTCATACCAGTTTCTACCCTACTGTTGTTCGAATATTGAATGGACTCACAAACTCTGAGCATTCGGCTATACCTGTGTTTTTGTTTTTGCCGCTGTTTACCTATTATTTACTAATCTATGCTACTTAGCTCTGTGATCTGCCTGGATTGCTCATAAGACAAAACTTTTCACTGTACCTCGGTACATGTGACACTAAATTCAATTCAATTCTATTCATTGACCTCACGCTTTGCAAGCTATACTGAATCTAGACTGTTCCTCAGCCCAGGGAGAGAGAGATGTCCCCTTGTGCTTTTTATTTGCAAATGACAAACTGGACAGCTGCTTGTCTGAGCAAGCATGAGATACAGGCTGGCTTACTCTCTCTCTCTCTCATTCAGTCACTGTGTTCCCGATAGCCTGCAAAACTCAGTCACACTCTCTGACACCAGTAGGGGAGAAAGTGAGGACTGCAGATGCTGGAGATCAGAGCTGAAAATTTGTTGCTGGAAAAGCGCAGCAGGTCAGGCAGCATCCAAAGAGCAGGAGAATCGACGTTTCGGGCATGAGCCCTTCTTCAGGAATTCAGCTCTGACCTCCAGCATCTGCAGTCCTCACTTTCTCCTCGAAGATTTTAACCTACTGTGAATCCTCTTGCAAGGATGCCTTCCTTGAAGAAGCTCTCTTCCTCCTTCTACAAGGATTTCAGTGAGTCCCTCTCTCACTGCACACCCCAGGTCATCTCCTCTGCCCAGAAGCTCTTCAGCCACGTTCTCAAACACTCATTCCTGAAGAAGGGCTCATGCCTGAAACATCGATTCTCCTGCTCTTTGGATGCTGCCTGACCTGCTGCGCTTCTCTGACACCAGTAACCCATTTGCATTTCCTTTTCCCAAAAGTTCCCTGCCGCAAGTGAGCTGTGGACAAAGGCAGAGCCCAGACTTTGCACGGAGTCCCATCCACACAGAAGCATTGTCCAGAGGTCAACAAGATTCCAGCCTGGGAGAGCTGTGGCTCAGACTGACACCATGATACTCCGTTCAAGGGAAAGGGGAACCCAGGGAGTGGAGTGGAGTTTGGGGTCTCGCTCTCCTATCACAGATTAACACGGAGGTCAGACGGAGCTATCCTCATCATGGCAGTCATCTTTGGTGTGAGGAAATTCCGCCAATACCTTTACGGACACAAATTTGTAACAGCAACAGACCACAAAGCCCTGCTAGGCCTGCTTAAAGAAGTCAAGGCTGTGCCAACTATAGCTTCTGGTTGAATTCGGAGGTGGGCCCTTATTCTCAGTGTGTGCTACTACAAGTTGGAACAATGTCCAGGAGGCCAAGAAGGGAATGCAGATGTTTTGAGCCACCTCCCAGTGACAGATACACACCAGTGGTGCCTCCCTGGAAGAATCCATTCTGGTTTTAAGCTTTCTGGACACATTTCCGGTCACCACTGACAATATCCGACTTTTATGGATACAAAAAGAACCATGCTAGGGATCTGTTTCTATCTTACTGTAACCTATACACTTCCACCACTGTCAACCACCCAGGCTAATCTTAGTGTCATCCACAAGCTTATTTATCGTCCTCCCCTATATTCTCATTCTCATCTCCACCATTTAGAATACCGCAACTAATATGGCGCACCATTGCAAACTGGGCTCCAATCACACAAATAGCCTTGTCTCACCACTTTCTGTGTCCCCTATCACCAAGCTAATTTGGATCCACTTGCGAAGTTACCCTGGTCCTATGTACCTTTACCTTCTTTATCAGTTCCTCAGTGGGACCTTGTCAAAGGCCTTGCTAAAATCCACATACATTCCCTTAACTCTACTCCCATTTTGGTAACCTCCCTGAAAAATTCCACCAGATTGGTTCCGGAGGCCTTCCCTCTGACAAAGCAGTGCTGGTTATCCCTGATCAAATCTTGCCTCTATAAATTATGTCCCACAGAATTTTCTCCAATCGTTTCCCAAACACAGATATGATTCCCAGGTCTTGTAATTCCCTGGTTTATTTTTCCAATCCTTCTTGAAAATCCTCATCTTGGCCATCTCAATCTCGTTTTCTGTCAGCCTTCAACCTGTTCCTGACTGAAGCTGAGAGTCAGCAGAAAGGAGAGCTGGATTCCCACTCTGGATCACAGGGGGAGGAGGGATTGACAGCTCACCATTGTCCTTCGAGTTATTCTCCTCCAAACTGATCTGCTCAGCCAGCTGGGAGAGGGAGTCATCAAGAGGCCGTCTGCTGCGTAGAGATACCGACAGTCTACGTTTGATGATTCGTAACCTGTCCATCAGCTCTCCAGACAGCGTGGGGTGCCTGCAAACAGGAGCAGAGTACAGAATAATTAGCTCACTGAAACATCGCAATAGAAGTAGGCTATTTAGGACTTCGGGCCTACACTGCCATTCATTTTGATCATGGCTGATCATCCAACTCAATAGCCGATTCCCATTTTGATTCTTCTAACCCTAAGAACTATATCCAAATCCTTCCTGAAAATATTTAATGCTTTGACTTTGATGCTTTTCTATGGCAGAGAATTCCACAGGCTCACCACTCTCTTGGTGAAGAAATTTCTCCCCACCTCAGTCCTAAGTAGCCTCCCTCTGTATCCTCAGACTGGGACCCCTGATTCTGGACTTCCAGGTCATCAGGAATATCTTCCTACGTTTATCCTGTCCAGTCCTATTAGAATTTCACAGGTTTCTACAAGACCCCGCCTCATTCTTTGAAATTCCAGTGAACATACGGATAACCAATTTAATCTCTTCCATGTAACTCTCCTTCCAATCCAGGAATCAGTCTCATAAACCTTCACTGTATTCCCTCCATAGCCAGAACATCCTTCCTCAGATAAAGTTAAAAATCACACAGCACCAGGTTATAGTCCAACAGGTTTATTTGGAAGCACTAACTTTCGGAGCGCTACTCCTTTGTCAGGTAGCTAGTGGGGCAGGATCATAGGACACAGAACTTATAGCAAAGGATCATATTCTGTGTCAATATAGAGGGTAGGAGAATGGGTCTCGGTGGGTACTGTTCAGAGGGTTGGTGTGGACTTGTTGGACCAAAGGGCCTGTTTCCATACCGTAGGAAATCAAATCTTCATACCAGCTGCCTATACCTGTCATATCTGAAAATGTGTTGCTGGAAAAGCACAGCAGGTCAGGCAGCATCCAAGGAGCAGGAGATTCAATGATTCGGGCATAAGCCCTTCTTCAGGAATGAGGAAAGTGTGTCCAGCAGGCTAAGATAAAAGGTAGGGAGGAGGGACTTGGGGGAGGGGTGATGGAGATGTGATAGGTGGAAGGAGGTCAAGGTGAGGGTGATAGGTCGGAGTGGGGTAGGGGCGGAGAGGTCAGGAAGAAGATTGCAGGTTAGGAGGGCGGTGCTGAGTTCGAGGGATTCGACTGAGACAAGGTGGGGGGAGGGGAAATGAGGAAACTGGAGAAATCTGAGTTCATCCCTTGTGGTTGGAGGGTTCCTCGGCGGAAGATGAGGCGCTCTTCCTCCAACCGCTCTTCCTTCAAGGACTGCAGATTCCCCCCAGATGTGATCGATGATGCCCTCCACCGCATCTCCTCCACTTCCCGCTCCTCCGCCCTTGAGCCCCGCCCCTCCAACCGCCACCAGGACAGAACCCCACTGGTCCTCACCTACCACCCCACCAACCTCCATTTCCAGCATCTGCAGACCTCACTTTCTCCTATATCTGTAAGAAGCCTCCTTTTCCTTCCTCAATGTCTCTAAATAAAAATTAAAAGAACTGCAGATGTTGGAAAACAGAAATTGTTGGAAAAGCTCAGCAGGAGAGAAATCCAGAGTTAATATGCCTGTTCCAGTGACCCTTCCTCAGAGCTGTTTTTTTCTAATGACTTCTGTGTGGCAGGAGCAGACAGAAACAATGGGCTTGGCCGGGCAGTCCTGTTTGTGGATTTTAAGAAGGAGATAGCAACGGGCTGTGCTGGATGGGGAGACTATCAACTTCAAGGCTGGGGGGTGGGGGGGTGGAGGATGGAGTGGAAGTGATCACCAGATGAAATAAGGTTTGTAATTGTGGTGGACAGACAGAATGGCCTGATATTCGATGGTGGGGTCATGATCCAAGGTAGCTCTCAGTCTCTCATCAGACAACATAAGTACCACCTTTATCAGCAGGCTGAATTGCAAAGTCAGGGTCAGATCTGAAAGCAGGAGTGCAGTCATGGGCGAATAGGTTGGAATGGGTGAGGGAAAATAGGAGAAATTAAGAGGACCAACGACACCTTGATGATTCTCAATGAGCTGATCATCCAACTCAATAGCCGATTCCCATTTTGATTCTTCTAACCCTAAGAACTATATCCAAATCCTTACGGAAAATATTTAATGCTTTGGCCTTGATGCTTTTCTATGGCAGAGAATTCCACAGGCTCACCACTCTCTTGGTGAAGAAATATCTCCCCACCTCAGTCCTAAGTAGCCTCCCTCTGTATCTTCAGACTGGGACCCCTGATTCTGGACTTCCAGGTCATCAGGAATATCTTCCTACATTTATCTTCCTAGGTGGAGGTGGAGGGAGAGTGTTGGAGGTGGCTGAAGGAGTCTGTGGAACGGGGAGAGGACCCTTGTCCAAAGAAATAGACACAGAGGCAGACGCCACGATAGAAGAGTTCAATGTCAGTCGTACCCAGAAATCGTTAAGGTACAAAACTGAGACCTTTGCTGAGTATAGAACGTTTAGCATCAGAGAGTGGAAGGTCAGGAGGGATAGTGAATATATGACAGGAGGTGGGGCTGGGGGATGGGATGGAGTCAGATGGAAGGGGAGGGAGGTTCCCAAGGGCTGTGCGTATCTCTGAGTTGTTGCATCTTGTGTGCATTGATGCCTGAAAGGAAAAGAGTAAGTTTTGTGAGCACGTTGAATGAACTAGAGGATGAAGTGGAACTGGGGAAGAGTGCTGCTCAATATCCCTACTCATCTGATGTTCCCTATTCCTGTCAGCCTTGCCTTTCACACTAACAGGAACATGCTGTCTCTGAACTATCAGTATCTCACTTTTGAAAACCTCCCACTTGCCAGATGTCTCTGTACCTTCAAGCAGCCTCCCATTATCAAGCTCCTGTCTAATACCATCAAAATCAGCCTTGTCCCAGATTCAAACTTTAACTTGTCGACCAAGGCCTATCCTTTCCGTAACTATTTAAAAACTAGTAGAATTATGTTCATCGGTCCCAAAGCCCTCCCCCACTAACACCTCAGTTATATGCTCTGTCTTATTTCTCAGCCCCAAATTAAATAGTTTAATTGGATGATTCTCCAGAAATATAAGTGCTGCCATGATGTTTTCCCTACTCAAAAATGTCACTCCTCCTCCTCTCTTACCTCCTTTCTACAGCAAGTATACCCTGGAACATTGAGCTGCCAGTCTTGTCTCTCCCTCAGCCATGTTTCTGTAACAGCTATGATATCCTGGGTGGCACGGTGGCTCAATGGTGAGCACTGCGGTCTCACAATGATAGGGACCCTGATTCAGTCCCACCCTGCATGGAGTTTGCCCATCTCTCCCCCTGTCTGTAGGTGCTCCAATTTCTCCCACATTCCAAAGATGCGCAGGTTAGATGGATTGGCCATTCCGAATTGACAATAGTGTGCAGGCTAGGCAGGTTAGCCATGTGAAATGCAGGGTTCCTGGGTCTGGGTGGGATGCTCTCTGGAAGGTCAGTGATGGGCAGAATGGCTTCCACACTGTAGAGATTCTATGATCCCAGGCCCATGTTCCCTTCCATGCGCTAATTCCATCTGCTTTACTTCTTGCATTGAAATAAGTGCAGTTTAATTCATACCTCTTGCCTTGTTCTCTGCTGTGCTCTTTCCTCCCTGCTCTATTTAACTTGCTCTCTTTAACTTCTGTACTGGCCTCAAACTTCTCTCATCCCATTACTGCTTAAACTCCTGCCCCCTGACAGACTAGGTTAAAACCTCCCAAGTAGCTCTACTAAACCTCACTGCCAGAATATTGGCTCCCCCTCCAGTTTAAGTGCAACCTGTCCCTTTTGTACAGGTCACCTCTGTCCCAAAAGAGATCCCAATGATGCAATGATCCCAACGCCTGGTCCCTGTACCAGCTCCTCAGCCATACATTCATTTGCCCTCCTATTCCTACTTTCATCAGCATATGGCCCTGGGAGTAATCCAGAGATTATACCCTTGAGGTACAACCTTTGACCCTCCTGCCTAACTGTCTATCTGCAGGAGCTCATTCCTATTTCCATCGATATCGTTGGTACCAAAGTGTACAATGATCTCTGCCTGCTCACGTTCTCCTTTCAGAAATTGCTATACTGCTTGACATCAATGGTGGGCAAGTTGTTGGAGAGAATCCTGAGGGACAGGATGTACATGTATTTGGAAAGGCAAGGACTGATTAGGGATAGTCAACATGGCTTTGTGTGTGGGAAATCATGTCTCACAAACTTGATTGAGTTTTTTGAAGAAGTAACAAAAAAGATTGATGAGGGCAGAGCAGTAGATGTGATCTATATGGACTTCAGTAAGGCGTTCGACAAGGTTCCCCATGGGAGACTGATTAGCAAGTTTAGATCTCATGGAATACAGGGAGAACTAGCCACTTGGATACAGAACTGGCTCAAAGGTAGAAGACAGAGGATGGTGGTGGAGGGTTGTTTTTTAGACTGGAGGCCTGTGACCAGTGGAGTGCCACAACAATTGGTGCTGGGCCCTCTACTTTTTGTCATTTACATAAATGATTTGGATGCGAGCATAAGAGGCACAGTTAGTAAGTTTGCAGATGACATCAAAATTGGAGGTGTAGCGGACAGCGAAGAGGGTTACCTCGAATTACAACAGGATCTGGATCAGATGGGCCAATGGGCTGAGATGTGGCAGATGGAGTTTAATTCAGATAAATGTGAGGTGCTGCATTTTGGGAAAGCAAATCTTAGCAGGATTTATACACTTAATGATAAGGTCCTAGGGAGTGTTGCTGAACAAAAAGACCTTGGAGTGCAGGTTCTTAGCTCCTTGAACGTGGAGTCGCAGGTAGATAGGATAGTGAAGAAGGCGTTTGGTATGCTTTCCTTTATTGGTCAGAGTATTGAGTACAGGAGTTGGGAGGTCATGTTGCGGCTGTACAGGACATTGGTTAGGCCACTGTTCAAATATTGCGTGTAATTCTGGTCTCCTTCTTATTGGAAAGATGTTGTGAAACTTGAAAGGGTTCAGAAAAGATTTACAAGGATATTGCCAGGGTTGGAGGATCTGAGCTGTAGGGAGAGACTGAACAGGCTAGGGCTGTTTTCCCTGGAGCATCGGAGGCTGAGGGGTGACCTTATAGAGGTTTATAACGTCATGAGGGGCATGGATAGGATAAATAGACAAAGTCTTTTCCCTGAGGTGGGGGATCCAGGACTAGAGGGCATAAGTTTAGGATGAGAGGGGAAAGATATAAAAGAGACCTAAGGGGCAACTTTTTCATGCAGAGGGTGGTACGTGTATGGAATGAGCTGCCAGAGGATGTCGTGGAGGCTGGTACAATTGCAACATTTAAGAGGCATTTGGATGTGTATATGAATAGGAAAGGTTTGGAGGGATATAGGTCGAGTGCTGGTAGGTGGGACTAGATTGGGTTGGGATATCTGGTCGGCATGGACGGGTTGGACCGAAGGGTCTGTTTCCATGCTGTACATCTCTATGACTCTATGCTTCAAGGTGTCTTTGACTCTGCCTCCAGGGAGGACCATGCTATTCTGGAATCCCACTCGCTGTCGCAGAAACACCTATCTGTGTCCCTGACTAGACAGTCCCCGATCACAGTCACTCATTTGGACTTTGCCATACCCTGCTTGACAGTAGAGCCAGTCATGGTGCCATAGACCTGGCTGCTGCTGCTGCTGCTATTTTTCCTGAGAAGCTACCTCAGCCTTCCCCTTCCCTCATGTCCGGTCTCCAAAACAATATACTCTTTTGAGGGGAGAGCCACAGGAGACTCCAGGACCACCTGCCCACCTCTCCCAGCAGTTATCCGTCTTCCTGACCGTACCTTCAGTGTGACCACCTCTCTGAAGCTAGTATCACAGTCTCTGCCTACTGTATGCTGCTCAATGCCGTTATGAACTAGACCAGACCGCCCCCCCCTCAAAATATTTTAAGAAGGTAACCTCAACCCTAATGTTTGCTTACTTCAAAGGCAAATGTAAAGTGCTGTGTTCTCAATGCAATTCAACTCCTCAAACGACTCGATGTTAAGTAAAACACAATTTATTCAAACAATGTCATTAAAATACAACAACAAAAAGAAGTTAGAATAACAACCCTACTGGAAAACCTAACAGAATAACAGCCCTTTCCTGAAGAAGCTTATGCCCAAAACATCAATTCTCCTGTTCCTTCGATGCTGCCTGACCTGCTGCGCTTTTCCAGCAACACATTTTCAGAATAATAGATACAGTAACTATTACCAATTAACTATTCTAATATAGTAACAAACCATAAGCCTACCCCTTGGCAAATTCAGAAAATAAATTTTTCTTACAGGAAGTCCAACAGCAGAGAGAAACACCACTTTCTAGCTGTAGCTGACAGAAGGAAACGATAGTTTCTAGTTCTTCAAACCCCAGCAACCTATGGCCTGCTGAGACTCCAACAACCATTGGTTAAAGCTAACCCTAAAACTAAAATAAAAACTGACAAACCTGGTCTGTGAGAGCTGGCCACACCCAGTCAGGCTGCAATTATTGTTTTTAAAAAATCCCCAAGACTGAAATTGGTATTGGAAGCCAATCTTCGCTTTATGAATCAATTCATAATCACTGGCCATTTCCGTTGCTGACCCTGCGGTTTGAAATCTCTGCTGTCCCCTCTACTTCAGAAAGTGAATTTCTGAAATCCTATAAGATAATTGTCTCTCTCAGAGCATCATATGTTTCATCTATTTTCAATGCCCTAATCAAAATTATTTTGATTGATCCTTTCAAACTCAATGTATGTTTGACCAGAGTCCTTCCTCAGATTCCTGAAACGTTGTCCATAGGTGTCTGGTAGTAGCTCATATGCATTTAAGATGGCATTTTTCACCTCAATATATTTCCAGATGACTCAGCTTACAGTGATCTTCAGGCTGCTTCAATTGTTCCAACTTTTAAGGCAAGCCCAAGGCCTTGAAAGCTGTTTACTTTACTGGTATTCCAAGTAGACAGCTCTACACCTCTGTCTTAAAACCTCACTTTAAAAAAAAGGACAAAATAACTTCTTAAAGCCACAGCATTGTCACAGTGATTCTAACTGCCACTCCAACCGATCCATGTGGTCTGAGAGAAGCTATAGCCATCCACATTTCCTGCAGACATAGAAAACCAACTGTTCCCCCATCTCTCGCATCTGACACAAGGAGTGTACGACTCCACTGATTGCCATCTCTGCCCCTTTAACAATTAGGAGACTTAGGGGGAGCAAATGGTCTTACTTTTCCTTGTTGCTGCTCACCCTCCTCGACAAAACCTTGTAATCACCCAGGCCCGCTCTAAGATCTAACCAGCAGCACCTTGACCATAAAGTAGCCCTTTGCAAAACTGTCCAGAACTAGACAGCAATGTCTCCCTCCCCCATTTCCCTAAACTCCAACACTGAGTTCAACTCCCGGCATTTGCACACCCAGGCTAGTCACACCCTGGGCTGGGAACACTTTAGACCATACTTTTATACTACAAGGCCTACCCTGCTCAGAGAACCAGATTTAACCAGCTCAGCAATGCCCAGTTTGGGTGCTGTCAAAGCCAATCAGCTTCTGACCTTAGTTCAATTCCAGAGGTGAGATGAGAGCATCAAGGCCACATTCAACCAAGTGCGGCATCGAGAAACCCGATCAAAATTGGCATCAATGGGTATGGGGAGGGCCCCTTCTCCGCTGGTTGAAGTCCTACCTGGCAGACACAGGAAGATAGTTGTGGTTGTTGGAGGGTCAGTCATCTCAGCTCCAGGACATCTCTGTAGGAGTTCCTCAGGGCAATGACCTTGGCCAACCATCTTCAACTGCTTCATCAATGACCTTCCCTCCATCATAAGGTCAGAAATGGGGATGCACGCACAATGTTCAGCATCATTTGTGACTCATCAGATACTGAAGTGGTCCATGTTCAAATGCAGCAAGAACTAGACAATATCCAGGCTTGGGCTGACAAGTTGCAAATAACATTCAAGCCACAAAAAATGTAAGGCAACAACCATCCCTAGCAACAGAAAATCTAACCATCACCCTTTGTTATTCAATGGCATTAACATCACTGATTTTCCCATAATCAGGATTTTGTGAGTTATAATTGGTCAGAAATTGAACTGTCACCACCAATGACAGTAAGTAGCAACAATGTCTCCTATCTACAAGATGCACTACAGAAATTCACCAAAGTCCTTGAACACCTTCCAAAGCCAAGACCACGTGTACCTAGAAGGACAAGGGCAGCAGATAAATGGAAACACCAGCATCTGCAATTTCCCCTCCCAGCCACTCACCATGCTGACTTGGAAATATATTACTGTTCCTTCAATGTTACTGGGTCAAAGACCTGGAATTCCCACCCTTAGGGCATTGTGGGTCAACCGACAGCACATGGACTGCAGCGGTTTAAGAAAGTAGCTCACCCCCCCACCTTCACAACAGCAACTAGGGATGGCAATAAATGCCAGTCAGTCAGTGACACCCTGTCCTACAAATCAATAATAAACAATGAATATGGGTGGAGGACTGGCTAACTAATGGAATACAGGGAACTGGAGTGGACAATTGAGTTCACAGATGGGGACAGTCCAGTTGGTTAGTTGTGTGAAGGTGGGGAGTGAGCAGTGTGGATAGCTGTGTGAGGGTGGGGAGTAACCATTGTGAGCATTTGTGTGGGGATGGGGAGTGACTGATGTGGGTAGTTGTGTGGGGGTGTTGTGTGACCTGTAAGAATGGGGACTGTCCGTGGTAGGGATTTATATGGGAGGGTGGGGAGTGACCTGCATGGATAGGGAGTATACATGTTGGGTATTTTTGTGGCGGTGGGGAGTGACCTCCGTGGATGGGGAGTGTCCGAGTTGGTTATTTGCGTGGGAGTGGGGAGTAACTTCTATGTATGGGGAGTATTCGTGGTGGGTAGTTTTGTGGGGGTGGGGAGTGACCTATATGGATGGGGAGTGTCCGTGGTGGGTATTTATGTGGGAGTGGGGAGTAACTATGGTGAGTATTTGTGTGGAGGTGGGGAGTGACCTGTGTGGATGGTGAGTGTCCGTGGTGGGTATTTGTGTGGGGGTGGGGACTGACCTGTACGGATGGGGAGTATCTGTGGTGGGTATTTGTGTGGGGGTGGGGAGTGACCGTGGTGAGTAGTTGTGTGGGGGTGGGGAGTGACCGATGTGAGTATTTGTGTGGGGGTGGGGAGTGACCTGTATGGATGGAGAGTATCCATGGTGGGTATTTGCGTGGGGGTGGGGAGTGATCTGTATGGATGGGGAGTATCCGTGGTGGGTATTTGCGTGGGGGTGGGGAGTGACCTGTATGGATGGGGAGTATCCGTGGTGGGTATTTGTGTGGGGGTGGGGAGTGACCTGTATGGATGGGGAGTATCCGTGGTGGGTATTTGCGTGGGGGTGGGGAGTGACCTGTATGGATGGAGAGTATCCATGGTGGGTATTTGCGTGGGGGTGGGGAGTGACCTGTATGGATGGGGAGTATCCGTGGTGGATAATTGTGTGATAGTGGGGAGTGACCGTGGTGGGGATTTATGTGGGAAGGGGGAGTGACCTGTATAGATGGGGAGTATCCGTGGTGGGTATTTGTGTGGGAGTGGGGAGTGACCTGTCTGGATGGGGAGTATCCGTGGTGGGTATATGTGTGGGGGTGGGCAATGATCGATGCGGGTATTTGTGTGGTAGTGGGGAGTGACAGTGGTGGGGATTTATGTGGGAGGGGGGAGTGACCTGCATGCATGGGGAATATCTGTGGCGGGTATTTGTGTGAGAGTGGGGAGTGATCTATATGGACGAGGAGTGTCCATGGTTGGTATTTGTGTGGGGGTGGGGAGTGACCTGTATGGATGGGGAGTATCCGTGGTGAATATTTGTGTGGTAGTGGGGAGTGACCTGTATGGATGGGGAGTGTCTGTGGTGGGTATTTGTGTGGGTGTGGGGTGTATCCGTGGTGGGTAGTTGTGTGGGAGTGCGGAGTGACCTGTATGGATGGGAGTGTCCGTGGTGGGTATTTGTGTGGGGGTGGAGTGACCTATGCGATACTTGTGGGAGTGGGGAGTGACCTGTATGGATGTGGAGTATCTGTGGTGGGTATTTGTGTGGGAGAGGGGAGTGACCATGGTGGGTATTTGTGTGGGAGTGGGGAGTGACCTGTATGGATGGGGAGTATCCGTGGTGGGTATTTGTGTGGGAGTGGGGAGTGACCTGAATGGATGGGGAGTGACCGTGGTGGGTATTTGTGTGGGAGTGGGGAGCGACCTGTATGGATGGGGAGTGACCGTGGTGGGTATTTGTGTGGGAGTGGGGAGCGACCTGAATGGATGGGGAGTGACCGTGGTGGGTATTTGTGTGGGAGTGGGGAGTGACCTGAATGGATGGGGAGTGACCGTGGTGGGTATTTGTGTGAGAATGGGGAGTGACCTGTATGGATGGGGAGTGTCCGTGGTGGGTATTTGTGTGGGAGTGGGGTGTGACTTTGTTAGGTATTTGTGTGGGGGTGGGCGTGTCCAGGGTGGGTATTTGTTTGGGGTGGGGAGTGACCTGTATGGATGGGGAGTGACCGTGGTGGGTATTTGTGTGGGAGTGGGGAGTGACCTATATGGATGGGGATTATCTGAGGTGAGTATTTGTCCGGGGGTGGGGCGTGACCTGTATGGATGGGGAGTTTCCGTGGTGGGTATTTGTGTGGGGGTGGGGAGTGACCTGTATGGATGGGGAGTTTCCGTGGTGGGTATTTGTGTGGGGGTGGGGAGTGACCGTGGTGGGTATTTGTGTGGGTGTGGGGAGTGACCTGTATGGATGGGGAGTGTCCCTGGTGGGTATCTGTGTGGGGGTGGCAAGTATCCATCTGGGTATTTGTGTGGGGGTGTGGAGTGACCTGTATGGATGGGGATTATCTGAGGTGAGTATTTGTGTGGGGGTGGGGAGTGACCTGTATGGATGGGAGTGTCCGTGGTGGGTATTTGTGTGGGAGTGGGGAGTGACCTGTATGGATGGGGAGTATCCGTGGTGGATATTTGTGTTGGGGTGGGGCGTGACCTGTATGGATGGGAGTGTCCGTGGTGGGTATTTGTGTGGGAGAGGGGAGTGACCATGGTGGGTATTTGTGTGGGAGTGGGGTGTGACCTGTATGGATGGCGAGTATCCGTGGTGGGTATTTGTGTGAGAATGGGGAGTGACCTGTATGGATGGGGAGTGTCCGTGGTGGGTATTTGTGTGGGTGTGGGGAGTGACTTTGTTAGGTATTTGTGTGGGGGTGGGCGTGTCCAGGGTGGGTATTTGTTTGGGGGTGGGGAGTGACCTGTATGGATGGGGATTGACTGTGGTGGGTATTTGTGTGGGTGTGGGGAGTGACCTGTATGGATGGGGAGTGACCGTGGTGGGTATTTGTGTGGGAGTGGGTAGTGACGTATATGGATGGGCAGTATCTGTCGTGGGTATTTGTGTGGGGGTGTGGAGTGACCTGTATGGATGGGGAGTGACCGTGGTGGGTATTTGTGTGGATGTGGGGACTGACCTGTATGGATGGGGATTATCTGAGGTGAGTATTTGTCCGGGGGTGGGGCGTGACCTGTATGGATGGGGAGTTTCCGTGGTGGGTATTTGTGTGGGGGTGGGGAGTGACCGATGTGGGTAATTGTGTGGGGGTGGGGATTGAACGATGTAGGTAATCGTGTGGGAGTGGAGAGTGTCCAGTGTAGATTGTTGTGTGAGGATGGGGAGTGTACAGTGTGGATTGCTGTGTGAGGATGGGGTGTGTACAGTGTGGATTGTGTGAGGATGGGGAGTGTACAGTGTGGATTGTTGTGTGAGGATAGGGAGTGTACAGTGTAGATTGTTGTGTGAGGATGGGGTGTGTACAGTGTGGATTGTGTGAGGATGGGGAGTGTACAGTGTGGATTGTGTGAGGATGGGGAGTGTGCAGTGTGGATTGTGTGAGGATGGGGTGTGTACAGTGTGGATTATGTGAGGATGGGGAGTGTACAGTGTGGATTGTGTGAGGATGGGGAGTGTACAGTGTGGATTGTGTGAGGATGGGGAGTGTACAGTGTGGATTGTGTGAGGATGGGGAGTGTACAGTGTGGATTGTTGTGTGAGGATAGGGAGTGTACAGTGTGGATTGTGTGAGGATGGGGTGTGTACAGTGTAGATTGTTGTGTGAGGATGGGGAGTGTACAGTGTGGATTGTTGTGTGAGGATGGGGAGTGTACAGTGTGGATTGTGTGAGGATGGGGTGTGTACAGTGTGGATTGTTGTGTGAGGATGGGGTGTGTACAGTGTGGATTGTTGTGTGAGGATGGGGTGTGTACAGTGTGGATTGTTGTGTGAGGATGGGGAGTGTACAGTGTGGATTGTGTGAGGATGGGGAGTGTACAGTGTGGATTGTGTGAGGATGGGGTGTGTACAATGTGGATTGTTGTGTGAGGATGGGGTGTGTACAGTGTGGATTGTGTGAGGATGGGGAGTGTACAGTGTGGATTGTGTGAGGATGGGGTGTGTACAGTGTGGATTGTTGTGTGAGGATGGGGTGTGTACAGTGTGGATTGTTGTGTGAGGATGGGGTGTGTACAGTGTGGATTGTGTGAGGATGGGGAGTGTACAGTGTGGATTGTGTGAGGATGGGGTGTGTACAATGTGGATTGTTGTGTGAGGATGGGGAGTGTACAGTGTGGATTGTGTGAGGATGGGATGTGTACAGTGTGGATTGTTGTGTGAGGATGGGGTGTGTACAGTGTGAATTGTGTGAGGATGGGGAGTGTACAGTGTGGATTGTTGTGTGAGGATGGGGAGTGTACAGTGTGGATTGTGTGAGGATGGGGAGTATACAGTGTGGATTGTGTGAGGATGGGGTGTGTACAGTGTGGATTGTTGTGTGAGGATGGGGTGTATACAGTGTGGATTGTGTGAGGATGGGGAGTGTACAGTGTGTATTGTGTGAGGATGGGGAGTGTACAGTGTGGATTGTGTGAGGATGGGGAGTGTACAGTGTGGATTGTGTGAGGATGGGGTGTGTACAGTGTGGATTGTTGTGTGAGGATGGGGTGTATACAGTGTGGATTGTGTGAGGATGGGGAGTGTACAGTGTGTATTGTGTGAGGATGGGGAGTGTACAGTGTGGATTGTGTGAGGATGGGGAGTGTACAGTGTGGATTGCTGTGTGAGGAGCTTCCTTCAGTGTTAGTGACTGGTTGCGGAGTCAGAGCAGGGGACAATGAGCTGTTAACAATTCTTGGGTAAGCCTGTGTAGCTCTAAACCTGAGCTGAGCATTATCAGTGGATGGAAATCCTGGGCAGGGATATGGGCAAAAGCAGGATATTGGCACTAGATAATGATTGTTCGTTTTAAGAGCCAGAGCAAGCAGTATGGACTACATCGCCTCCTTCAGTGCTGTAACAAATCTATGATTCAATGCAGATGTTGGAAGATTTCAGTCAGTACCCACAACAATGCAGTAGCCCAACAGCACCACACTGGACTGTCACACCCTGTGGGCCTTGGACACACAACCTTTCAAGAGTTTAACACCTAATGTCATTAAAAGAAAGCATGTCCTCTCTTCACCTCCACTCCAGTTCCTATCCAACAAAGTGAGCTACTCCCTGCTGAGAGTGAAGTCAGATTTAGAGGCGGCACGGTGGCACAGTGGTTAGCACTGCTGCCTCACAGCGCCAGGGACCTGGGTTCAATTCCCGCCTCAGGCGACTGACTGTGTGGAGTTTGCACGTTCTCCCCGTGTCTGCGTGGGTTTCCTCCGGGTGCTCCGGTTTCCTCCCACAGTCCAACGATGTGCGGGTCAGGTGAATTGGCCATGCTAAATTGCACCTAGTGTTAGGTAAGGGGTATATGTAGGGGTATGGGTGGGTTGCGCTTCGGCGGGTCGGTGTGGACTTGTTGGGCCGAAGGGCCTGTTTCCACACTGTAAGTAATCTAATCTAAAAAAAAACTGTATGCAAGTGGTGGTATGCTCATGGTGAAGGTTTACTTTTAAGGAAGCAAAGCACAGTGTGGACAGCTGATGGAACGTTTGTGTTCACGTGATAGAGGAACTGGGCAATCACAACCTCAGTGACATCCAAACCGCCGCAAAAAGTACCTGATTGATTTGATGTCTGAAATCCAATATGTCACACAGTCGGAATTCCCACTAATCCATCATGTCAAGGTCATGGAGCTGCTCTCCATCACTTCACAGTGGGATCTGCCTGTGCAGAGGTCACGCATTGGTGGAAGCAGTTTGCCAATCTCTGACTGGTCTCTCTAAGCAGTCTCTCAGCCTCCCACTTCCCTCATTAATCCTCACTCACAGATACTGGCTCCAAACAAGTTCCATCACATCATTCCTGGCTTTAAGGACAACTTTGCAGCCGCACTGTTTAAACCACATGTACTCAGAAAGATTTAAATATTTGTACTGACCTGTTGATCAAACAATGGATGGCAGTGACTCTTTTTTTTCTGCACCGTAGCACACAGTAAGGGGGATAGGACAGTGTTCTCGTGAACACTCAAATTATCCTGGCAGTGGATGCTTTACGCTGAGGACCTGTTACCCCTGCTCCACAATAAAGGCTGGCTTCACTGCTGCTACTGTCAGGCGTGCACTAAACAAAAGGTATCAAAGGGTGCCGTTGGGAATGACTGTCACTGTCTCAACGTGGTTTGGAGGAAACATTTCTCCAGAGATGACACCAGTCATTAACCTGAATGTCCACTCCAGCAGCTCACTAAAACTCAGTGAGATAGGGGGTTGGCGAATGTTCTCTTTGATCACACGGGGTCACGGGTGATTAGAGAATCAGACAGCACGAAAACAGGCCATTCGGCCCACTTTGTCCATGCCGACCAGGTTTCCCAACCTAAACCAGTTCCATTTGCCTGTGTTTGGCCCATGTCCCTGTAAACCCTTCCTATGCATGTACCCATCCAAATATCCTTTGGATGTCGTCATTGTACCCACCTCCTCCACTTCCTCTGGCAGCTTGTTCCATACACACACCACCCTCTGCGTGAAAAAGGTCCCTTTTAAATCTTTCCCTTCTAACCTTAAACCTATGCCCTCTAGTTTTGGATTGCCCTACCTTGGGGAAAAGACCTTGGTTATTTACCTTATCCGTGCCCCTCATGATTTTATAAATCCCGATACGGTCACCCCTTAGCCTCCTACGCTCTATGGAAATAAAAGCCCCAGCATATCCAGCCTCACCTTATAAGACAAACTCTCCAGTCTTGATAATATCCTTGTAAACCTGTTTTGCACCCTTTCCAGTTTAATTACATCCTTTCTGTGCAGAATGACCAGGATTGTACTCAGTATTCCAAATGTGGCTTTACCAATGTGCGATACAGATGGAACATAACATCCCAACTCCTAGACTCAATGCTCTGATCGATGAAAGCAAGCATGCCAAACGCATTCCTCAACACTCTGTCTACCTGTGACCCAGTTTCAAGGAACTATGTACCTGCACCCAAGGTGCCTTTGTTCAACAAAACTCCCTAGTGCCCTACCATTATTTGTAAATCCTGCCTTGGTAATCAACAAAAAGCAGAGTTAAGATAAATGGGCCTTTTTTCTTGTTGGTAAAATGTAACGAGTGGGGCACCATAGGCCTCAGCCCTCAGCTCCCAACAATATGATTTGGAGAGCAGCACTCCAAAAGATAGTGCTTCCAATTAAACCTGGTGGACTATAAAGTTTGTGCGAAGATTTGTAGCTCGGGTGCTCGTCGTTGTGGTTCTGATCGCCGAGCTGGGAATTTGTGTTGCAGACGTTTTGTCCCCTGTCCAGGTGACATCCTCAGTGCTTGGGAGCCTCCTGTGAAGCGCTTCTGTGCCACTATAAACGCCGAAGGAAACATCACAGAAGCGCTTCACAGGAGGCTCCCAAGCACTGAGGATGTCACCTAGACAGGGGACGAAACGTCTGCAACACAAATTCCCAGCTCGGTGAACAGAACCACAACAACTGGTGGACTATAACCTGGCGTTGTGTGATTTTTAACACAACAATATGCAATGTGAGTAATGACTTGGTTGCAGAGATAGAAAGTACTATAGCCAGATATGCACTTGACACTAAAATAGATAAGTTGCAATTGAAGAAACAAGAAATTGATAAATGGATATGTTAGATTAGATTCCCTACTGTATGGAAACAGGCCCTTCAGCCCAACAAGTTCACACTGACCCTCTGAAGAGTAACCCACCCAGACCCACTCCCCCACCCTATATTTATGCCGTACTAATGTACCTATCACTACAGGCAGTTTAGCTTGGCTGACTCACCTGACCTGCACACCTCTGGATTGTGGGAGGAAACCCACGCAGACACGGGGAGAATGTGCAAACTCCACACAGACAGTCACCCAGGAATTGAACCTGGGTCCCTGGTGCTGTGAGGCAGCAGTGCTAACCACTGAGGCACCCTGTCGCCCCCTGAGCCACCATGTTGCCGTTAATAGGGGAATAGCCCAAAATTCAGCGGATGAAGATTAACACAGATAAGTGTGAGGTTATTTATTTTGATCAGAGGAGTAGAGAGGCAATTATTATCCAAATGGAGAGAATCTTCACAGTGCTTCAGTGTAGAAGGATTTGGGTTTACTCATGCATGAATCACAGAAAACTAATATGCAAGAACTGCAGATGATGAGGAGGGCGAATAGAGATTTGGCATTTTTTTTTGCTAAAGGAATGGAGTGTAATAGTAAGGAATTGTTCCTGCAATTGACTGAGGCATTAGTGAGACTGCACTGGAGTACTGTATAGAGTTTTGGTCCCCTTACATGAGGAGGGATGTAATTGTACTGGATGCAGTTTAGAGGAGGTTCACTAGTTGATCCCAGAGATGAGGGGTTTATTTTATGAAGAAAGATTGAGCAGTTTAAGAATGAGAGGAAATATAGTGGGTGGCACAGTGGTTAGCACTGCTGCCTCACAGCGCCAGAGACCCGGGTTCAATTCCCGCCTCTGGCGACTCTCTGTGTGGAGTTTGCACATTCTCCCTGTATCTGCAGGGGTTTCCTCCGGGTGCTCTGGTTTCCTCCCACAGTCCAAAAATGTGCAGGTCAGGCAAACTGACCGTGCTAAATTGCCCGTAGTGTTCGGTGAAGAGTTAAATGTAGGGGAATGGGTCTGGGTGTGGACTTGTTGGGCTGAAGGGCCTGTTTCCACACTAAGCAATCTAATCTTAAGAAAGATGCTAAAGGAGATTTTCAAAGCAGACATAGAGAGAATGCTTTTCCCACGAGTGAGCAGTCATAGTTTTAGAATGAGGGGAAGCAGATTTAAAACAGAGATGAGGAGAAATTACGTCTCTGAAAGGATTGAGATTCAATGGAATTCACGAGGCCAGAGTGCGATGGATGCTGGGACACTGAGTAAATTTATGGAGGAGACAGACAGTTTACTTCGTCATGGGTTGAAGGGTTGTGGAGCGCAGGCAGAAAAGGGGAGTTGAGGCCGAGATGAGATCAGCCTTGATCATATGAAGCAGTGGAGCAGGCTGAATGGCCTTTCCTGTTCCCAGCTCTTATGCTGTGACCTTCAGATCACACTTTGTTTCTGTTTACCCACCACCATCAGCGGGCTGACTCAGGCTCAGTGAAATGGGAGTCATTTTGCAGCCAAGCTTAGCATTGACAGTCTGCTGCAGAGAACGAGTGGTCACCACGGTTTTGAAATTCAAATGAAATTGCAACTGAACAGCCTGTTGAATGCTGCGGCAAATCCCAAAAGCAATTACCTGCAGTAGTCTGGATCATGTCCCCTCATGCTCTTATAACAGCAGAAATTAAATGTTTACATCTCTCTTTATTGCTTACATTCTATGGTCAGTTTTTGATGAACCCTTTCAAGTGCATTAATAGTCAATGTGTAGTATGCTACAGTACTGTACAAAACTGGCTTTTTCCAAAGTATAATCATCATCTGGGGTATATGCTCCTGAAGGCCAACAGCGAAAGCTCCAGCTTAGAAATAGTGTCATCATCATCGAGTCAAATAGCAGGAAAAGAGACTCATCAACCCAGTTTGCCCTTGCAGACCGGGTTTCCCAAACTGAACTAGTCCCATTTACCTGTGTTTCCTCTAAACCTTTCCTATCCATGTACTTATCCAAATGGCTTTTAAATGTTTTAATAGCACCCGCCATTACCACTTCCTTCGGCAGCTCGTTCCATGTATGCACGACCCTTTAAATAGAGAATCCCCACAGTGTGGAAACAGGCCATTCAGCGCAACAAGTCTACACCCACCCTCCGAACAGCATCTCACCCAGACCCATCCCCTTACCCTATCCCTGTAACCCTGCATTTCCCATGGCTAACATACCAATGCATCTCTGGACACTATGAGCAATTTAGTATGACCAATCCACCTCACTTGCACATTCTTGTGTGACAAAGTTGACCCTCAGGTCCCTTTTAAATCTTCCCCGTCTCACCTTAAACTGATGCCCTCTAAGTTTAGGATGCTCCTACCTTAGGGAAAGAAACGGGGCGGCACGGTGGCACAGTGGTTAGCACTGCTGCCTCACAGCGCCAGGGACCTGGGTTCAATTCCCACCTCAGGCGACTGACTGTGTGGAGTTTGCACGTTCTCCCCGTGTCTGCGTGGGTTTCCTCCGGGTGCTCCGGTTTCCTCCCACAGTCCAAAGATGTGCGGGTCAGGTGAATTGGCCATGCTAAATTGCCCATAGTGTTAGGTAAGGGGTATATGTAGGGGTAGGGGTATGGGTGGGTTGCGCTTCGGCGGGTCGGTGTGGACTTGTTGGGCCGAAGGGCCTGTTTCCACACTGTAAGTAATCTAATCTAATCTAAAACCTTGGTTATTCACCTTACCTACGCCCATTATGGGCAATTGTAAGCTTCTATATGTTTACCTCCCAGGCTCCTACGCTACAGGTAAAAACTTCCCAGTATATCCAGCCATTCTTTTTAACTCAAATCTTCCAGTACGGGTAACAAGTTTGTAAATCTGTTTTGCACCCTCTTCCAACTTAATAACATCTTTCTTATAGCAGGGCAACCAGAATTGTGTTGTACTCCAAAGTGGCCTTACCGATGTTTTATACAGCGATAACATGACATCCTAACTCCTGCACTCGATGCTCTGAGCAATGAAGGCAAACGTGCCAAATACCTTCTTCACTACCCTGTCTATCTATGATGCCACTTTCAAGGAACTCTGCACCTGCACCCTTAGGTCTCTCTGTTCAACAACACTCCCCAGGGCCCTACCATTAACTGTCTCAGTCCTGTCCTGGTTTGTCTTGCCAATGTACAATTTGGTCCTGTGTCACAGTGGACCTTTCTGACGTTCGGACTCTCAAAGGGCCTAGATTTTGGTGTCATTGATGCTGCAGTTAAATTAAATGGATTTATGTAATTAGGCATTTTTTTGGGCAGGATTTTGCTTCATTGAGCACTGGCAAATCAAAGCAGCTCAACAATGATTCAAACCGAAGCGACAAAATTAAAACCCTGACCAGCAACCAACGTCCAACCATTTGTGAAAGGGGAGACTGAGTAGGAATTCACAGAATCAGACAGAGTGAAGAGGCCCCTCAGCCTATTGGGACTGCACCACCAATTTCACATTAAATCTACATTAGTCCCACTTTCCCATACTAGCCTTGAATGTCAAGATTAGATTACTTCCAGTGTGGAAACAGGCCCGTCGGCCCAACAAGTCCACACCGACCCGCCGAAGTGCAACCCACCCATACCCTTACATTTACCCCATTACCTAACACTACGGGCAATTTAGCATGGCCAATTCTCCTGACCTGCACATCTTTGGACTGTGGGAGCACCCAGAGGAAACCCACGCAGACACGGGGAGAATGTGCAAACTCCACACAGTTAGTTGCCTGAGTCGGGAATTGATCTCGGGTCTCTGGTGCTGTGAGGCAGCAGTGCTAAGCACTGTGCCACCCTGCCACCCACAAGACACTTAAAGTGCTCATTCAAGTACTTCTTAAGGTTTGTGAGGTTTCCTGCCTCAACTGTCCTCCCAGGCAGTGTATCCCAGAGCCCCAGCATCCTTTGGAGAAAATGCTTTCCTCAAATCCCCTCTAAGCCCCCTGTCTTTCACTTTAAAACTACACCCACTTGTTACTGGCCCTTCAACTAAGGGAAACAGTTTCTTTCCACTCATTCTGTCCATGCCCCTCACAATCTTACACACCTCTAGCAAGGATCTACTCAAAGTAAACAACCTGATTCGTGGACGGCATGGTGGCACAGTGCTGCCTCGCCGTGCCAGAGACCCGGGTTCAATTCCCGCCTCAGGCAACTGACTGTATGGAGCTTGCACATTCTCCCCGTATCTGTGTGGGTTTCCTCTCACAGTCAAAGATGTGCGGGTTGGGTGAATTGGTTGTGTGGACTTGTTGGGCCGAAGGGCCTGTTTCCACACTGTAAGTAATCTAATCTAGTTTCTCTTTACAGCTGAACTGTTCCATCCCAGGCACATCCTGCTGAATTGCAGGAGCTTTGTTGTCACACGTACTCAAATGCTTACAATTCGCCACTTACAGCACCATCTTGTGTACAAGGTACCTTGGTACAAGTTCTTAGAAAATGAAATAGAAAAATAAAGAGATAAAAAGTCCAGCATTAAGGATCGTAGGAATAAATTAGAAAAGAGAGAAACAACAGTCCTTCCAACCTAGTCCATGTAGCAGCTAGCCTCCAGTCCGTGCCAGGCCTTGACTCCAGGCCACGCCAAGATTCACTGAGACTGGGAGATCACTCTGGAATCAGCTTGACCACCATGGGCCGCCAACTGGCCATCATGCTGGGCCAAGAAACCGCCATAGGCAGCCATGCTGGGTGGAGAGACTGCAATCCCATATGCCTTCTTACATGTAAATTACCTATCCAGTCACCTTCAGGGCTCAGTGGTTAGCACTGCTGCCTCACAGAGCCAGGGACCTGGGTTCGATTCCAGCCTCGAATGACTGTCCGTGTGGAGTTTGCACATTCTCCCCCCTGTCTATGTGGGCTTTCTCCGGCTGCTCCACTTTCCTCCCACAATCCAAAGATATGCAGTTTAGGTGAATTGGCCATGCTAAATTACTCATAGTGTCGGTTAGGTGCATTAGTCAGGGATAAATATAGCGTAAGGGAATGGGTCTGGGGAGGTTACTCTTCAGAGGGTCAGTGTGGATTCTATCCTATCCCTCTTATCAGGGAAGCCCATGACTGAGTAGCACAAAATGGCCGACAATTGCTAATGCAGGAGAACACAGATGACAGTAGTTAAGGAGCTTGAGAAAAATATTTGCTTAAAGTGGTCTTCACAAGTAGAACAATAGTAGCTCTGTACTCTCAAGGTTACTGGACTGAGATAAAATATGCAGTTGGAGTTATTTACGCATAAGACATAGCAAAGACATTTCACTAGTGAATCTCTCTTTAATTATTTAATTAATCTGTTACAATACTAATCGTAGGTTTGACTTAAGATTCTTCAGGCAATCATAGATATAGATTCTGAATTAGTTATAGATTCACCAATCACTAAAAGCATTAGAGAAAAATATTCAAATAAAATTGAGAGCTAACTGGTCTCAGACAGTCAAAGCAACCTCCATATCATTCCAAAGAGAAATGTATCCTAGGTACAGAAATTAGCAGACATTGGAATGTGTGGCAAATGAACACATTATAACATACCGAAGGATAAACAGAGAGGTGTCTAGTAAATACGGTAAGACACAACTTGTTAGGTAAAGAATTCTAACATTAGGTGTAACCACATAATGTTATTACAATCATTCGTAAATATCAATTTTATTTTGTATTTCCTGTAATGAGGTTAATAAGGAATTAAAAAGGTCCTGAAATGATAAGAAAGTATGTAAGTAATTGGCAGTTAACATGGTGCAGGTGGCAATGTCTGGGCAGGGCTGTACTTGGAGACAGTGTCCGTTGTGAAAAGCCTCAAGAGGGTAATAAGAGAGACTGGTAAACATCCTGAATGACCAGGGGTGGACCACAAGCAGGTCCATCTTTGTCATTCAGTGATATGATTAGCTTAGTTGGAAATACATTGAAATTACTGAGTGCAGCAGTACTTCCTTCAGGTCAAGGACTAAAAACAGTTAAACTGTGTACACGATAGCAAATAAATTGCTGAGACAAGCTTGAACTGTATAAGATGCTGTACCAGAGCCAATTACACAGGGATAACTTGGCACTGCAGACCAATAGTGAACGAAGGGGGTATCTGTGCTCTAAGTTTAAACTGTATAAGTTAAGACATTTAAAGCTTTTTGGGTGCCTTATTGCTCTGGTGAAATGAAGCTTTGCTGAAAATAAAGTTGCAATAAAGGTTATCTGAAACCACCCTGCGACTCAGACTCTCGTTGGAAAGTATGAGATTGAATCCCTTTGTTCCTCTGAGCTTCCCAGCATCCTGCCATTCATCAAGTGCTCCCTTGTCTTGTTCTTTCTTCCAAAGTGCATCACCTCACGTTTATCAGGTTTAAATTCCATCTGCCACTGAACTGCCCATCGAACCAATCCATTTATATCATCCTGGAACCTAAGACCTTCCTCCTCACTGACAACCCCCGATCAATCATTGTGTCATCCACAAACCTAATTATCATCCCGTCCACATTCTCTTGCCTATCATTTATGAATATCACAAACAGTAAGGGACTCGGCACCGATCGCTGTGGTACGCCATTGCACACTGGCTCCAGCCACACAAACAGCCTTCTATCATGACTCTCTGTCTCGTGTCACTGAGCCAGTTTTGGATATGACACCCCTCATTAACCTAGAGGTACTTGGTCCAGATACATGCACCACTTGTATTGGTCAGGTCAATAGAAAATGAATTCTCTTTGCAAGGTATCTGTGAGGGTGTCTCATGATCCTCATTGTAAATTCCCTCTCTTGCCTTTTTACCCTTTATTTTATTTTTTTGGTCGCCTTCACTTACCAAACTTTGAAAGGTATCTCTACAAAGACCATGGTCTATTTGAGGCGCAGAAATTGGATTGTACAGTTATAGGCAGAGCTAAATGGGTCATTCAAGCACAAATGCGAGGTGCTGCATTTTGGAAAGGTAAATCTTAGCAGGACTTACACACTTAATGGTAAGGTCCTAGGGAGTGTTACTGAACAAAGAGATCTTGGAGTGCAGGTTCATAGCTCCTTGAAAGTAGAGTCGCAGGTAGATAGGATAGTGAAGAAGGCGTTTGGTATGCTTTCCTTTATTGGTCAGAGTATTGCGTACAGGAGTTGGGAGGTCATGTTGCAGCTGTACAGGACATTGGTTAGGCCACTGTTCGAATACTGTGTGCAATTCTGGTCTCTCTCCTCTCAGAAGAATGTTGTCAAACTTGAAAGGATTCAGAAAAGATTTACAAGAATGTTGAGCTATAGGGAGAGGCTGAATAGGTTTCCCTGGAGCATCGGAGGCTGAGGGGTGACCTTATAGAGGTTTATAAGATCATGAGGGGTATGGATATGATAAATAGACAAGGTATTTCCCTGGGGTGGGAGAGTCCAGAACTAGAGGGCACAGGTTTAGGGTGAGAGGGAGAAAATTTAAAAGGGACCTAAAGGGCAAGTTTTTCATGCAGATGGTGGAAATGAGCTGCCAGAGGAAGTCGTAGAGGCTGGTACAATTACAACACTCAAAAGGCATCTGGATGGGTATATGGATAGGAAGGGTTTAGAGGGATATGGGCCAGGTGCTGGCAAATGGGACTAGATTAGGTTGGGATGTCTGGTCGGCATGGATGAGTTGGACCCAAGGGTCTGTTTCCATGCTTTACGTCTCTATGACTCTATGAGATGAGGTTTGCCTGAAACTGGTGCAGGCGCGATTTAGATCCGTTACAGTGATCAGCATGCGCTGTGGATTCAGATACAGAATATGCAGGGAATTTGACAGTCTCTAATTTATGCATTGAAAACTGTTCTGGAGAAACTCAGCAGGTCTGGCAGCAATTTATCAAGGCATGGAGACATACAACACATTGTGCCCAGGCTGGTCAAAACAAAGTTAATATTTCATGTTCAGAACTCTTGTAGAAAGGACTCCTGTCATATAGAGTATGGACACAATGGGTTGAATGGCCTCCTTCAATACAGAAATCAGCTTCTGCTATTCTGATGCAATATTGATGCCACAGTACAGAAAGACCAGCAAGTCCAGCTCATCACTGGCCTCACACACAGTGTACTCCTGATTGCTAATAACCAGCGCATATTTCTGTCTAGTGGGTTGTTAAATCTTCTTGAGGTAAAGTGGTGAGCTCAAGAATCGAGAGTTAATCTCTGAGATACTTGTCCAAGGCAGAGATATTACAGAGCCTTGAAAACCTTTTATTTTCCTTTAATTTGCTCTGTACAGTTTCACTGGTTAGTTGGACAGATTATTGGAGTTGGTGAAAAGGCTCTTTGGCTAGATGGGAGGCCCATTGTGAACCCACCAGGAGATAGACCACCCCCCCAACACCCCGAGCAGCATGGGCAATCGCAGAAAGTAACACAACGCTTTCGTGAACAAATTTGATTGTTCCTGAATACTGAACAAATCTGACTGAACAGTCCAAAACAGAGAGATTCGTCTCCAGAGGGAGCTTATACCCAAGTGACTCTGACAGGCAGTCCTCGCTCATTGTTTGGTACCTTTGCTATCGTGTCCATTCACTGACCCTGACTCTCACTATTTTATCATTGCCGAGTCCACAAACAACATCCGGGGCAGGGTTAACAATTTGTTCCACTCCTTGCTACAGATTGATTAGATTAGATTACTTACAGT
Source organism: Hemiscyllium ocellatum (assembly GCF_020745735.1). Classification (NCBI taxonomy): domain Eukaryota; kingdom Metazoa; phylum Chordata; class Chondrichthyes; order Orectolobiformes; family Hemiscylliidae; genus Hemiscyllium; species Hemiscyllium ocellatum. The sequence continues at coordinate 73,607,280 of NC_083414.1, read as the reverse complement.
GTGGAAACAGGCCCTTCGGCCCAACAAGGCCACACCGACCCGCCGAAGCGCAACCCACCCATACCCCTACATTTACCCCTTACCTACGGGCAATTTAGCATGGCCAATTCACCTGACCCGCACATCTTTGGACTGTGGGAGGAAACCGGAGCACCCGGAGGAAACCCACGCAGACACGGGGAGAACGTGCAAACTCCACACAGTCAGTCGCCTGAGTCGGGAATTGAACCCGGGTCTCTGGTGCTGTGAGACAGCAGTGCTAACCACTGTGCCACCGTGCCGCCCTAAATTGGTTGGAATTCTCACCAATAGACACACAAGAAGAATGGAAGCTCACAGTAAAGATACATTTGACGCTTTTTTAAAATGTTATAAGGCCAGGCATCACTTCACATTAAATCCTGGAAAGATATGACTGTATTCCACTGGGTTTGTAGGAGGAACTAATTGCAGAGTCCTCAATTAAACTGCACACAGTCTGACACAGTCAGACATACTGGGATTGGGGCAGTGCTTGCAAATCTACTAAACTAATACTGCTGTGATTCTGATATGCTTCACAGTGGTCTTTCAGCTTTTTGTGTGAACTTTCCGTCAATTGCGCACTGTTTGAGGTCAAGGCTGAGTTTCGCTTTGGGTAGTTCCCCCACTTCTGGGATTGGAAGAGAGAGCGGGACTTATGGGTTATCTGTAGAGTAGTTCAGGTTCACTTTGCTTACAATCCTGGGGGTCATGGGAAGAGAACAGACTGGTCTGGAGATACTCATCAGCACTGGAGCATCGTGCTAGACACTGTTTGCAAAAGGACTGGCTAGCACCAGGGAATTAAAACAGTTGATGAAGGAAGGACTGCAGCTTTAAATTTAAACTGACATCAATAAATCAGAATGACGCACATTAATTAAGGATTTTTACGATGAAGATATTTAACCAGCACAAAACACCACTCTGCATAAAGTCAAAAATGAGTGTGTGGCACGTTGATTTGACACTCCAGGAGCTTAGGAAAACAATGCAATCTTTCACCCTGACAGAAGCTAAGTGAGGCTTTCTTTCTCGACTCTGATATACTGCACAATTCTGATGGAGTTCTTTTGCCACTTTATGTTGCTTATAATATACAAACAGCAGTGCAGGGATATGCATCAATTTGCATTGATGGCAGAGGGAATGGTAGCAGCAATGAGCAGCTGAGCTAGGTTATGCTGCAGAGAGGACAGAGTCAGCATTAGGAATGGAAAAACTCCAATCCCCACAGGACATTGTGCACAGGCAAGAAAATAAAACATATCAACTTCACGTCACACTGTTTCATTTCAGTTCCTGGATCCAGAGCATCAAACCCCACCTTGGCAATCTGAAAGTTTAATTCGGCGACGGAACCTAATGGCATGGGCAAGTTGGACCATAGGGTCTGTTTCCGTGCTGTATGACTCGATGGCTATCTGGAATGGAACGCTGACTGTTGTTTGACTAGTCTGTGAAACAGAGCTGAAAATGTGTTGCTGGTTAAAGCGCAGCAGGTGAGGCAGCATCCAAGGAACAGGAAATTCAACATTTCGGGCCAAAGCCCTTCATCAGGAATATTCCTGTTCCTTGGATGCTGCCTGACCTGCTGTGCTTTAACCAGCAACACATTTTCAGCTCTGATCTCCAGCATCTGCAGACCTCACTTTTTACTAGTCTGTGAAACAGCCCTCCCAACTTCAGCCTTCCCAGGGGGTTGCCCTGGGAGTCCTCAACATTGAATCCAGAAACCACGAAGTCTAGTGGCATCAGGTTAAACATGGGCAAGGAAATGGTCCGCTGGTACCATCCTCCTTCGGCTGATGAATCAGTCATTCTCCATGTTGGAATTCTCATCAATTTGTTCTGACGATGGAGGGAATGGGAGCACTGAGGGTGGCAAGGCCTCAAGGGCTGGGTGGGGGATTTCAATGTTTTTTTGCTCACTCACTTAACCTGTTTGTTTCCCTGTACAGATTCTGTGTGTCATCCTCGCCATTTTACCTTCCCAACTATCTTTGTGTCATCCGCAAACCTGACCACGGTACACGGTGGCTCTGTGGTTAGCACTGCTGCCTGACAGCACCAGGGACCCGGGTTCGATTCCAGCCTCAGGTGACTGTCTGTGGAGTTTGCACGTTCTCCCCGTGTCTGCGTGGGTTTCCTCCCTCAATCCAAAGGTGTGCAGATTAGGTGAATTGGCCGTGCTAAATTGTCCACAGTGTTCAGGGATGTGTGAGTTAGGTACATTAGTCAAGGGTAAATGTAGGAAAATGGGTCTGAGTGCGTTACTCTTCAGAGGGTCAGTGTAGACTTGTTCGGCCAAATGGCCTGTTTCCACACTATGATTTACTCTGCACTTCCAATTTCTTAATATATATTGTAAATATTTGTAGCACTGATCCGTCTGGCACTCCACTGGTTCCAGGCTGCCATTCTGAAAAAGCTTCCTTATCCCACTTTCTGTTAGTTAACTAATCCTCAATCATTGCTCATATAATATCTCCAACACCATCTTATTAAGTAGCTATGAGAATGTGTATAGGGTATAAACAGGTAGTGAAAGAGTTAAGTTCTGAGTTTTGTGAAACAAGAGGTTCAGCTAAGCATGAGAGTAGTGATACTCCGAGAGTAGTAAGGGTATGGAATGCTTTGCCAGCAATGGTACTAGATTCGCCAAGTTTAAGTGCATTTAAGTCGTCATTGGACAGGCATATGGACGTACATGGACTAGTGTAGGTGGGATGGGCTTCAGATTAGTATGACAGGGCTGAAGGGCCTGTACTGTGCTGTAATGTTCTATGTTCTATGTTCTATGACTCAGATCAGATAAGCATTTACAGTTAATAATGGGGTGCTGGAGGTAAGGGTTAACAAGGTGGAAAAGCATTCATTATGTAAAGCCATTTAACAATAGTGGAAGCATTCAGTATGCAAGGTCAGCTAACAAGGGGAAAAGTACCCATTGTATGAATCCAATTAACAAGGTTAAGAACATTCATTGTATAATAGGAAAGGGCTTGGTCCCTGCTATTGATACTCATTGATTGTAACGGTCACTCATTGATTGGAACGGTTGCCTTATCTGGATGCTCCTCCCTGTACAATGACTACAAAATTCATTCAGAGACAGCTATTCCAGAGAAGACCATGAACTCATGTCTCTGTACACATGGGCGAACATTCTCTCTCCCTCCAGGGCCTGGAATAAAGATGAAGGAGGTAAAACTACACTATGTCTCTGAGCGTATTGCTTCAACTGAGGGGGGGAACGGGACAACAGCTGACTGTGTGACATCCAATCCTGGAAGGATTGGAAGGTTTTCCATTCCTCACCCTGAGTTATCCTCTCCTATCAAATACCTTCAGGAAATCCAAATATATTACACGTAATTTTTCCTCTTTATCTATCCTGCTTATTCCTTCTTTGAAAAAATCTAACAAATTGTTGGGCATGATCTGCCCTTCATGAAGCAATGCTATTCCAACATTCTGTCTTAGGTTCAAAGGTTATTGAAAGAAAGTGACGCAGTGGCTCAGTGATTAGCACTGCTGCCTCATAGCGCCAGGGACTCGGGTTCAATTCCCATCTCGGGCAACTGTCTGTGTAGAGTTTGCACATTCACCCCGTGTCTATATGGGTTTCCTCCGGGTGCTGCGGTTTCCTCCCAAAATCCAAAGATGTGAATTGGCCACGCTAAATTGCCCAGAGTGTTAGGTGAATTAGTCAGGGGTAAATATAGGGTAGGGGAATGGGTCTGGGTGGATTACTCTTCAGAGGGTTGGTGTGGACTTGTTGGGCCGAAGGGCCTGTTTCCATTTTGAACAGGAACTGGGGAATGTGTTGGATGAATTATCATGATCATATTGAACAGTGGAGCAGGCTAGGGCCGAATGGCCTACTCTGTTCCTAAGTAAACTTAGGAAAAAAAACATATGGGCGCACAAAGATGCACAGCAGGTCAGAAAATGGGACAGAATATAAACGATAGTAAATAGTGACTAAAAGATTGATAAAGAGGGGAATATTGCATTATGTGAGAATCTAGGAAAATAGGAACAGGAGTAGGCCATTCAGTCCCTTGAACGTGTTCCACCATTCAGTGAGATTATGGCTGACCTGTGGCCTAACTCCATTTACCTTTGACCCATATTCCTTAATATCTTTGCTGAACAAAAAGTTCTCTCTTTCTGATTTAAAATTAACAACTGATGATGCATCCATTGCCTTTTGTGGAAAAGAGTTCCAAACCTCTCCCATCTGTTGTGTTTCTAAGTGCTTCCTAATACTTCTCCTGAAAGGCTGGGCCTAGTTCTCAGACTATGCCTCCCATAGTTGTAGAGTCCACAACAGTCGAAATAGTTTATCTATACCTACCCCATCCTTTCCTATAACTACATTCAATACATGGCAGGTGATGGCCTATTCGTATGCTCGCTGGATGTTCTGGGGACCCTAGTTCAAACCCCATCACGGCAGATGGTGGAATTTGAATTCAATAAATATCTGGAATTAAGAATCTAATGATGGTCATTAATCCATTGTTGGACAAACCCATCTGGTTCACTAATGTCCTTTAGGGAAGGAAACTCATCCTTACCTGGTCTGGCCTACATGTGACTCCCAATTCACATTAACGTGGTTGACTCTTTACTGCCCCCTGGGCAATTAGGGATGGGCAATAAATGCTGCCTAGCCAGCGACACCCTCAACCCTTGAATGAATAAAGGAAAATGACTTTAATCTGGTCATTAGATTAGATTCCCCACAGTGTGGAAACAGGCCATTGGGCCCCACCAATCCTCCAAACAGTAACTCACCCAGATCCATTTACCCCTGACTAATGCACCTAACATTATGGGCAATTTAGCATGGCCAATTCACCTTACCTGCACATCTTTGTGACTGTGGGAGGAAACCAGAGCACCGGGAGGAAACCCACGCAGACACGGGGAGAATGTGCAAACTCCACACAGACAGTCACCCGAGGCTGGAATTGAACCCCGGTCCCTGGCGCTGTGAGACTGCAATGTACTGCGTCACTGAGCCGCCCCAGAAGGTCACCTTTAACTTTCTAAATTCTGGACAAAACAGGCCTAATTGTGTAATCTCTCCTCATAGCCTAACCCCTGAAATTCAGAGATATTTCTTGTAAACTTAAGTTGTGCGCTCTCTGAGGCCAACATATCCCTCCTAAGTTAAGGTACCCAGATCTGCTCATAGAATGCCAAGTGGAGTCTAACCAGGATTTTGTAAATCAGCATAATTCCTGCATATTTAATATTCCAATCCACAATAAAAGACCAACATTCCATGAACTCTTTTGACTATTTTATGCGCATGATCATGGCATTTTAAAGATCCATGCCTGAACCCCAAGTCTGTTTAGATATCCACTCCATTGACCATCATACCATGGAGTTGAAAAATGTGGTGCTGGAAAAACACAGCAGGCCAGGCAGCATCCGAGGAGCAGGAGAATCGACGTTTCGGGCATAAGCCCTTCTTCTTTCTCCTAGTTCATCATACCAAGGATAAAATAGATAACCTCACATTTGCTTACATTGAAATCCATCTGCCATAGTTTTTTTCCCATTCACTTAGTCTATCAATATCCCTCGATAATTTTACATTGTCATCTTCACTGTGTACAAGGCTGCCTTACTGTGTGTCATCAGCAAATTTGGATTTATGACTTTCTATGCCATTATCCAAATCATTAATAAATTATGTGAATAATTGAGGCCGTAACACAAATCCTCTTGAGACCCCACTCGTCACATCCTGCCAAATTGAGTATCTACCCTTTACCCCCCTCTTTCTGACAACTGTCACTCAACCATTTTCCCAGCCATGTCAGTAATTTGCCCTCAATTCTGTGGGCTCCTACCATAGTTATGTTTCTTACGTGCAACCTGGTCAAATACCTTCCGGAAGTCCATATAAACAACATCCTTAAACATTCCCATGTCCAGTTCCTTGATCACCTCTTCAAAAAATTCAATAAGCTTTGCCAGGCATGACTGACCTGTCATGAATCCCTGTCTCTCCCTGATTAACAACATTTCCAAGGTGTCCAACTCCCCCATCCATGATAATAGATTTCAACAAGCCCTCCCCCACAGATGGTACATTAACTGGCCTGAATTCCCTGGTTTTGCTGTTTCATCCATCTGAAAAAGCAGACTGCTATGTGCAATTTTCCAATCCAGATGAACAACTCCTGTAGCTAGGGATCTTTGAAGCATTATAGTTAGAGCATTTACAATCCGATCCGCAACTTCCTTTAACATCCTCAGATGGCAATGGGTCAGGTTCCAGGGACCTGTTGCTCTTTAATTCCATTCAATTCCTCATCCTTGATGTTGTTCTTATTTTAATTTTATTCAGTCCCTGTTCCCAATCCACTATGAATGGGACTTCTGGCAAACTCTCCTTCTTTCCTGTAAATATTGAGGTGAAGTAATTATTCAACATGCTTGGCATTTCCCCATCATAAAGTCATAGAGTTCTACAGCATAGAGACAGACTCTTTGACCCAAACTGGTCCATGCTGACCAAAATGGCCGCCCACGCTAACCCCATTTCCCTGCACTTGGCCCATATCCTTCTAAACCTTTCCTATTCATTTATTTGTCCAAACGCCTTTTAAATGCTGTTAATGTACCCGCCTCAACCACTTCCGCTGGCAGCTCATTCCATATCCGTACCACCTTTTGGCATAAAAAGGGTGTCCCTCAGGTTCCCTTTTATTCTTTCCCCTCTAACCTTAAACTGATGCCCTCTAGTCCTCAATTCCCCAACTCTGGGAAAAAGACTGAATGCACTCACCCTATCCATGTCTCTCTTGATCTTCTGCACTTCCATAAGGTGTGTGAGTGGCACGATGGCACAGTGGTTAGCACTGCTGCCTCACAGCGCCAGAGACCCGGGTTCAATTCCAACCTCAGGATTGTGTGGAGTTTGCATGTCTGCATGGGTTTCCTCCGGGTGCTCCGGTTTCCCCCCACAGTCCAAAAATGTGCAGGTTAGGTGAATTGGCCAATGCTAAATTGCCCGTAGTGTTAGGCAGGAGTTAATGTAGGGGAATGGGTCTGGGTGGGTTGTGCTTTGGCGGGTCGGTGTGGGCTTGTTGGGCTGAAGGGCCTGTTTCCACACTGTAAGTAATCTAATCTAATCTAGTCCACTCTCAGTCATCTACGCTCTAAAGAAAATGATCCTAGTTTGTCCAACCTCTCCTTATAGCTCAGGCCATTGAGTCCTGGCAACATCCCTGTAAATTTCTTCTGCATTCTTTCTAGTTTAATAACATTCTTCCTATAGTAAGATGACACAATACAGAGGAACCTCGATTAACCAAAGGACACGATTTGGTTAATCGAATTCCGGATAATCGAACGCCAAATAACATAGTTTAGTTGAGCACTGGGACATTGCGATCTTGCCGGATAATCTGATATTCGGATAATCAAATGCTGGATAATCAAAGTTCCTCTGTATATCGAGTGCGGTCTCACCAACACCCTGTATAACTTCCCGACTTCTATACTCAATGCCCTGACTGATGAAGGCCAGTGTGCCAAAACTCATTCTTCACTGCCCTGTCTACCTGTGACTCCACTTTCAGACAACTGTGAACCTGAACTCCAAGGTCCCTCTGTTCCACTGCACTCCTTAAGGATCTGCTATTCACCATGAAACTCCTACATTGATTTGACCTTCCAAAATGCAACACCTCACATTTATCTATATTAAACGCTATTTGCTATTTCTTGGCCCACTTCCCCAACTGATCGAGGTCCTGCTGCAATTTCTGTCCATGATACTGTCTATTTTAATGTCATCTGCAAACTTACTAATCATGACATTCTCATCCAAATCATTAATATAGATAACAAACAGTAATTGACCCAGCACTGACCCCTGAGGCACTCATGATGGCACTTCCTGCTGAAGGTGAAGGGCTCCTGTCCGATACATCGATTTTCCTGCTCCTCGGATGCCTCCTGACCTGCTGTGCTTTTCCAGCACTACTGTAATACTGACCCTGAAGCACTCTACTAGTCACAGGTCTCCAATCTGACAAGCGTCCTTCCACTATTACCCTCTGCTTCCTACCATTAAGCCAATTATGTATCCAATTCGTCAGCTCCCCTGGATTCCATGCAATCTAACCTTCCAGAGCAGCCTACCATGTGGAACCTTATCAAAGGCCTTACTGAAATCCTTGGCGATATGCCCACTTTAAGTCTTTAGAGATCCAGCATTGTTCCTGACCACCCAGTTTTCCTTTATGTAACTATAACATTTCTTCTTAATGATTTTGACGTCCCTTTTGTAAGTTTCCTTTTATAATCCCTTTCATTGTAGCTCTTGTAAGCTACAATGGTGGTCCTTGCATCTTCCTCAATCTGTGCTTTTATTTTGCATTTTCGTAAGCCTGTGCTTTTCAGTTTTCTGCTGTCCCTTCTCTCTTTAGTTGTCCATGGCTGTTTTTTGTTTTCTCACTGTGAAAGATAACTGAAAATCAAAACCCCACCAGGAGTTTCTATAGCTATTTAAAAAAGAAAAGAGCTCACAAGGTGGGTGTTGCTCCTGCAGACCTTCAGACTGGAGGACTAAGAATGTAACTAAGGGAAAGACAGATGGATTGACTTGAACAAATATTTTACGTCAGTCTTCACGGTAAACGATGCAAGTAACATCTCAGAAACAGAATGGCAGGACACGAAGGAGCTCAGAGGTGCAGAGGGATCTTGCGTGCTTGTGAACAGACCCTTGAAGGCAGTAGAACAGGTTGACAAGGTGATGAAAAGGGATATGGGACACTTGCCTCTATCAGCAAAGGTGTAGATTATAAGAGCAGGGATACCTTGTTGGAGCGGAACAGAACTTTTGTAAGGCCACAGCTGGAGTACAGTTCTGGTCACCACAGTAGAAGAAGAGATGTGCTTGCACTGCAGGGTCCACAAGGATATTGCTTGGGATGGAACAGTTCGGCAATGAAGAGAAGGCTTTTTTCTTTGGAGTAAAGAAGGCTAAGGGACAGAGGCATACAAGATTGTGACGAATGTGGGCAGGGTGCATAGAAAGCAGCTGTTCCCCTTAGTTGAAGGGTTAATAATAAGGAGGCGTAATTTTAAACTGAAAGGCAGAAGGTTTGAGGGCATTTGGGAAAATACCTTTTTCAACTAGAGGCTGGTGAGGGACTGGAATGCCCTGTCTGGGAGAGTTGAGGCTGAAGCCCTCACAGATTTTAATAAGTACTTGGATGAGCACTTGAAATAGCATAACATTCACGGCTGTGGACCTAGTGTTGGAAAGTGGGACTAGCATAACTAGCAGCGTATTTTTGGCAGGACAGACTTGATGGGCCAAAGGGTCTCTACTGTACTACGTGATTGTATAAATCAGGAAATGGCAGAGAGGGAATAACTCGGGAAAAGAATGGGTCAGAAATGGGTGGGGAGTGAATTACTGGAACTAGAAAGTGACAAGTGACTCATCCTGGCATCTTAAAGAAATTAGCTAGTGAGATCATCGATACATTAGATAACATTTTCTAAAACTCATAAGATTCAGAGAAGGTTCCTTTAGATTGGAAAATAGCTAACGTATCTCCTTTAGACAAAAAAAGGAGGAATACAGAAAGCAGGAAACTGCAGGCTAGTTGGTTCAACATCTGTCATGGGGGAAATGTTGCTAAAAACATTTTAACAGGCACAGGCATTTTAATAGAGTCAACATGGTTTTGTGAAAGGGAAAGTCATGTTTCTCCAATTTACTGGAGTTCTTTGAGGAAGCAAAGCTACTTTGTGGGAAAGGGGTCAAAGTCACACAACACCAGGTTATAGTCCATAGGTCTATTTGAAATCACAAGCTTTCGGAGCACTGCCCCTTCATCAGGTGAACTGAAGAGAGCACCCAGGACAGACTTTATAATCAGAGAGATCAAAAGACCATATAAATGCTGTGAGTGGAGTGTCGACAGACTGAATAATAGGTCTCTGTAGGTGATCAAGAGTGTCAGACAGTGTGAGTAAAGCATCAACAGCTGAAAAAACAAATGAAAGGATTAATTGAGGCAGAGAGATCATTATAAAATATTAAAACTAAAGTGGTGATGGAGACGAACCAAATGACTGGGATAACACGCGAGGTATAACAGCACCTTGCTGAGGATCCAACCAAAGTAACAAATAATCCAAAACTGTACAAACCAATTAAGGTGGAGAGATCATAACAAGTCATCAAGGTGATGGTGTCAAACCAGGACAGTGAGGAAGATTTTACAGATACAGAACAGTGTGGTGGGGCTACATGTAGTGCAACATGAACCCAAGATCGTGGTTGAGGTGGATACATAACTTGGCTATCAGCTTCTGCTCAGTGATTCTACATTGCTCTGTATCTTGAAGGCTGCCGTGGAGGATACTTACCCAAAGATCAGAGGCTGAATGTCCTTGACGCTGAAGTGTTCCCCAACTGGCGACTCATGGAAACGTGTCACTGAACCAACCACACAACGATATCACCAAGTTTCATCCCATCATCAGACTTACCAATGGACAACACAGCAGAATCAGTCTCATTCTCAGACACATCTCCGTCAGGGACAGACACCTCAGTACGTCACTCTACCACAAGCCCATTGATAACCTCATGATGCTACACTGCTTCAACTTGCACCCTGAACATGTTAAAAAGGTGATTCCCTACAAACAAACTCTGTGCACTCACGGGATCGGCTCAGATGAGGAGGAACGTGATGGATACATCAAGATGCTGAAAGACATCCTCATAAGAACAGGATACGATGCTCCAATCATCATCGATCACCTGATGTGCCACAGAAAAAAAATCACAACAACCCCCTCAGAAGATGAACACAAGACACGACCAATACAGTACCCTTCATCGTCCAGTATGTCCCCTAAGTGGAGAAACTACACCATGTTCTTCACAGCCTTCAACACATTATCGATGATGACGAACATCTCGCCAAGCTCATTCTTACTTCCCACCTCCAAACAACCTCCAAACCTTAAACAGACGATCGTTCACTGCAAACTGCACAGCCTTCAGGACAACATTGACCACAACACCACAAAAGCCTGCCACTGTAACCTCTGCAAAACATGCCAGATCATCAACATGGACACTAACATCGCACAGCAGATGCTCATGTGACTCGGTCAATGGTGTCTACCTCAAACACTGCAGGTTAGGATACGAAACCATGCAGATGCTAAGGCAACAGATGAATGGACGTGGCCCAACAATTGCCAGACAAGAATGTTTTGCCCCCAGTCAGGGAATGCTTCAGTGGTCAAGGACATTCAGCCTCTGATCTTCAGCTAAACATCCTCCAAGGCAGCCTTCGAGATACAGAACAATGCAGAAACTGATAGCCAAGTTGCAAACCTACCTCAACCGTGAACTTGGGTTCATGTTGCACTACATGTAAGCCACCATACTGCTCTATATCTGTACAATCTTCCTCACTGTCCTGTTTTGACACCATCAGCTTGAAGACTTGTTACGATCTCTCTACTTTAATTAGTTTGCACAGTTTTGGATTACTTGTGTTAGGCCTTCGGCAGGGTACTGCTATACCTATCATATTATTCCAGTCATTTGGTTTGTCTCCATCACCACGTTGGTTTTAATTTTTTTAATAATTATCTCTCTACTTCAATTATTTGGATTATAGGCCACCCCGTCATTTGTTTTTCAGCTGTTGTCACTTTACTCACACTGTCTGACACTCTTGATCACCTACAGAGACCTATTATTCAGTCTGTCAACACTCCACTCACAGCATTTATATGATCTTTTGATCTCTCTGATTACAAAGTCTGTCCTGGGTGCTCTCTTCAGTTCACCTGACGAAGGGGCAGTGCTCCGAAAGCTTGTGATTTCAAATAAACCTATGGACAATTACCTGGTGTTGTGTGACTTTTGACTATCCAACACCGGTACCTCTACATCGAGGGTAAAGGGAAACTAGTGGATGAGCCGCATTTACATTTTCAATCAGCATTTGCTCTGGGAGTGTAAGGGGTAACATATTGTTATGGTTGGAAGATTGGCTGGTTAACAGGAATCAGAAGGTAGGTGGAAATGGGTAATTATCCGGTTAGCAAGGTGTGCCACAGGAGTCAGAGCTGAGGCCTCACTTTTTCCAATTCCCATAAAAGATGGATAAACAGACTGAAAGCACAGGAGCTAGATTTGTTGATGACATGAAGATAGGAAAGTGAGTAGTGAAGGGGGCAGAAGCAGCCTACAAAGGGATATAAATAGGTTAAGTCAGTTGGCACAGATCTCACAAATGGAGTATAATAAGGAAAAGTGTGAAATTGTTCATTTTGGTATAACGAATAGTAAAGAAGTTTGCTATCTAAACAATGAGAGGCTGCAGAGCTCTGAGATGCAGACAGACCTGGGTGTCCTAGTGCATGATTCACAGAAGGTTAATATGCAGATACAGCAAGTAATCAGGGAATGTTATGTCTTAATGTGAGGCAAATTGAGTACAAGAGTAGAGAGGTTATGCTGCCGTTATACACGGCATTTGTGAGACGATATCTGGAGTGCTCTGTACACTACTGGTCACTGTATGCACTGAAGAATGTTACTACATTAGAAATGGTTTAGAGAAGGTTTACGAGACTTGTATCTGGATTGGGTGGGCTGTGCTATGGGGAAAGGCTAGAAAGGCTAGGCTTGTATTCTCTGGAGTTTCAAAGAGTCAGGGGCGGTTTGATTGATCCGGAGCAATTTTGACTGGGTGGATGTGGGAAGGATGTTTCCTTTTGTGGGAGAATCTGGAACTAGGGGCCATAGTTTTTAAAATCGGGGGTCACCCATTTAAGACAGAGAAAGGTTTTGCTTTGTCTCAGTGGGTCGGCAGTCTTTAGGTTTCCTTTCCTGAAAAGCTGATGGGACCAGACTCTTTGAATTTTTTTTGATGTGGAGGTGTCAGGGTTGGACTGGGATGGACCAAGTTAAAAACCACACAATTCCTGATGAAGGGCTTTTGCCCGAAACGTCGACTTCCTGCTCCTCAGATGCTGCCTGACCTCACACTCTCGACTCTGATCTCCAGCATTTGCAGTCCTCACTTTCGCCTAAAAAATCACACAACACCAGGCTATAGCCCAACAAGTTTGTTTGGACTATAAAACTGAAAGTTATCCCGGGAATGTGACTGGAAAGAAGTTCTGGGATTTACACATTAATGCATCAAAACCTGCAGCCCCATTGTAAAGAGATTAAATACTTAGCAGCAAGCTGGGTTTGTTCAATACATCACATCAGTTGTATAACACTTTGATCTTTTACTACAAATTCTGTGTCCTACGATCCTGCCCTACTAGCTCTCCTTGAGGCAGAGATGGATTGATTCTTACTGACAGGTTATCACGGGGTAAGTGGGAATGTGAAGTTATCAGATCAGCTCGGATCGTGTTGAATGGAAGTGCAGCTTTGACAGTTGGATAGTCTACCCCCCACAAAATCACTGACGTATTATGGCACCAAAGGAGACGATTTGATCCATAGGGTCCATGCTGGCTTTTTATTGGATAGATTAGATTCCCCTTACCTACAGTGTGGAAACAGGCCCTTCGGCCCAACAAGTCCACACTAACCCTGCGAAGAGTAACCCACCCAGACCCGTTTCCCTCTGACTAATGCAGCTCACACTACGGGCAATTTAGTGAGACCAATTCACCTGACCTGCACATCTTCGGACCGTGGGAGGAAACCGGAGCAAACCCGCGCAGACATGGGAGAATGTGCAAACTCCACAGTCAATTCCCAGGCTGGAATTGAGCCTGGGTCCCTGGTGCTGTGAATCAACAGTGCTAACCACTGAGCCACCGTGCTGCCCCAATTGCCTGCCTTTTCCCTATTCCATTGGTCACCATGTCTATCCAACCCTCCTAATTTACGCCTAGATCTGAATGTTCCTAACTGCAAGGTGCAGTCTGAGTCAAGTGTTCACTCTGGTTCTGATATACTTGCATGCCCTTGGGTTGATTGGGCTGACAGACTTTATAAAGCTCTGGTTAGGCCCCATTTGGAGTATTGTGTCCAGTTTTGGTCCCCACACCTCAGGAAGGACATACTGGCACTGGAGCGTGTCCAGCGGAGATTCACACGGATGATCCCTGGAATGGTTGGTCTAACAATACAAGGAAAGGCTGAGGATCCTAGGATTGTATTCATTGGAGTTTAGAAGATTAAGGGGAGACTTAATAGAAACTTACAAGATAATACATGGCTTGGAAAGGGTGGACGCTAGGAAATTGTTTCCGTTAGGCGAGGAGACTAGGACCCGTGGACACAGCCTTAAAATTAGAGGGGGTCAATTCAGAACAGAAATGCGGAGATATTTCTTCAGCCAGAGGGTGGTGGGCCTGTGGAATTCATTGCCCCAGAGTGCAGTGGAGGCCGGGACGCTAAATGTCTTCAAGGCAGAGATTAACAGATTCTTGATGTCATGAGGAATTAAGGGCTACGGGGAGAATGCTGGTAAGTGGAGTTGAAATGCCCATCAGCCATGATTGAATGGCGGAGTGGACTCGATGGGCCGAATGGCCTTACTTCCACTCCTATGTCTGATGGTCTTATGGTCTTATGACCCCACACATGGATTGGAAGAGGCGGGCACACACACACACGGTATCAGAGACAGTACAGAGCAAAATTAATCTCTCCGAGGGGAACCAATGACCACTGTCACACTCTTGCATCCTCAATTGTAAATAGACAACCTACTTTCCAGCAAAGCTGATCATCAGACGGCAGGTTACAGTACCCTTCCCTTGCCAGAGTCAGGGGAGTCCAGGTCAGGAGGTGGGACAACACCCCTGACATTTCAAGACTCCATTGGGGAGGGGAAAGGAGAGAGCTGAGATAATGCAACACACTGGAAACATCTTTGTAATCTAACTCATGGTTGACTCTCACCTTCCAGCTGATGTCAGCTCGTGTGGCGGATCTGGATCAGAAGCGGCACCCTCCTCCAGCCAATGCTGGGGGTTAGTCTGTGTACAAAGAGGCACAGGCAGAGCCGCAGAGTTATTGCAACGCAGCTCCGAGACACTTTCGCCTGGGGAAGGAGCGCATAATTAGCCAGCTCCTCTTCAGTTTCAGCAGGGGTTCCCGATCGTTTCACCGCGACCGCGGCAGACTGCTGGAAGGCCAGATCCCAGAGGGGAGCTGTTCAAAAGGAAACAGGTTCCTGGGATCCGCCTCTCAGGCCAGCTCCTGTAGCACAAGAGACCAGGCTGCAGTTCAGGGCACCACACACAGGGACGCCCCCCACACACACACACCAGTTTCCCCACACGGCATCTCATCCACCCACCCCACCCCCGAGCCCTCTCTCCAGGCAATATCTCAGCGTGCATTCACTGTCACTGCCGGGGAAACCGTGGGGATTTCAGCTTCCCAGCCGTCAGCTCTCCCTTACCTCTGCACCAGTAATGCAGCAAATTGGCAACGCTATCTCGGCGCAGAACAGATCACAACAAACCCTGACATTGCAAATTCTGCCCGAGAGTTAGGGCAGAGGGATTGTTGCAGCTACCCCTTCTGTCGGCTGAAGGCTGTCTCAATGTAATGACCAGGAGGAGTGCATTCGGCCCGTCATTAACTGTGCTGGCCCTCTAAAGGAGCAGTGCAGTACACTCACAGACAGTACATCCCAGACCCTTACCCCTCGGGTGAACCTGCCTCCCCCACACTCTCAGACAGTACATCCCAGACCCTTACCCCTCGGGTGAACCTGCCTCCCCCACACTCTCAGACAGTACATCCCAGACCCTTACCCCTCGGGTGAACCTGCCTCCCCCACACTCTCAGACAGTACATCCCAGACCCTTACCCCTCGGGTGAACCTGCCTCCCCCACACTCTCAGACAGTACATTCCAGACCCTAACAGTTCCAGTTGAAAATGTGTTGCTGGTTAAAGCACAGCAGGTCAGGCAGCATCCAAGGAATAGGACATTCGACGTTTCATGATTCCTGATGAAGGGCTTATGCCCGAAACGTCGAATTTCCTGTTCCTTGGATGCTGCCTGACCTGCTGTGCTTTAACCAGCAACACATTTTCAACTGCGATCTCCAGCATCTGCAGACCTCACTTTTTACCCTAACAGTTCCACATTACTTTTCACTGAAAAGAATTTCCCTTGTGTTTCCATTGCTTCGTTCCCCAATCCCCTTTAACCTGCACCCTCGGGTTATTGATCCTGCCCCCAATGATAACCCCTCTCAACCTGGATTCATCATGATCCCAAATATCTTTGTCAAATCACTCCTCAACCACCTCTCCTCCAAGGAAATTTTTTTTTTTAGATTAGATTAGACTTACAGTGTGGAAACAGGCCCTTCGGCCCAACAAGTCCACACCGACCCGCCGAAGCGCAACCCACCCATACCCCTACATTTTACCCTTACCTAACACTACGGGCAATTTAGCATGGCCAATTCACCTGACCCGCACATCTTTGGACTGTGGGAGGAAACCGGAGCCCCCGGAGGAAACCCACGCAGACTCGGGGAGAACGTGCAAACTCCACACAGTCAGTCGCCTGAGTCGGGAATTGAACCCGGGTCTACAGGCGCTGTGAGGCAGCAGTGCTAACCACTGTGCCACCGTGCCACCCACAAAACAGTCCTAAATTCTCCAATCAATCCATATAACTGACATACCTTAGAAGCATGTAAGTTAGCTCACTGAGCTGGAAGGTTTGCTTTCAGATGTTTCGTCACCATACTAGGTAACATCATCAGTGAGAATCTCTGGTGAAGCGCTGGTGGTTTATCCCGCCTCTTTATTTATAGGCCTTGGTTTCTTAAGGTGGATGATGTCATCTTCAGTTCTTTTTTCAAGGGAAGTTAGACAGGGATCTAAGTCGATGTTTTTATAGATGGAGTTCTGGTTAGAATGCCTCTAAGGATTCTTGTGTGTGTCTTTGTTTCGCCTGTCCTAGGATGTGTGTGTAGTCCTAGTCAAACTGGTGTCCTTCTTTAGGATTAGATTACTTACAGTGTGGAAACAGGCCCTTCGGCCCACCAAGTCCACACTGGCCCTCCAAAGAGCAACCCACCCACACCTATTCCCCTATATTTAGCCCTTCACCTAACACTATGGGCAATTTAGCATGGCCAATTCACCTAACATGCACATTTTTGGACTGTGGGAGGGAACCCACGCAGACACAGGGTGAATGAGCAAACTCCGCACAGACAGTTGCCTGAGGCGGGAATTGAACCCGGACCTCTGGCACTGTGAGGCAGTAGTGCTAACTACTGTGCCACCGTGCCGCCCATATGGTTACACCTAGTGTTAGAATTCTTTACCTAACAAGTTGTGTCTTACCATATTTACTAGACACCTGTTTGGAAACTAGTGAGAATGGGTCGTATCTTTTGGTGGCCAGTTGGTGTTCATGTATCCTGGTGGCAAGTTACCTGCTAGTTTGTCAGATGTAGTGTTTTTTTTACAGCTCTTGCATTGTATCCTGTAAATGACGTTAGATTTGTTGGTGGTATCTAATGGATTCTTTAGGTTCATTAGTCACTGTTTAAGTGTGTTGATGAGTTTGTGGGCTACCATGATGCCAAGGGGTCTGAGTAGGTTCGAAGTCATTTCTGAGATGTCTATGATGTAAGGTAATGTGGCTATAGTTTTTGGTTGCGTTGTGTCTGCTTGTTTGGGTTTGTTTCTGAGGAATCGGTGGATTTTGCTTATTGGGTGCCTGTTTTTTTCTTGAAAACGTTGTATAGATATTTTTTCTTCTGCTGTTTGTAGTTCTTGGGTGCTGCAGCGTGATGTGACTCATTGAAATAATGTCTTGATGTGGCTCTGTTTGTGGGTGTTGGGATGATTGCTGCCTGGCACCCTCTCCTCATTCCTGATGAAGGGCTTATGCCCGAAACGTCGAATTTCCTATTCCTTGGATGCTGCCTGACCTGCTGTGCTTTAACCAGCAACACATTTTCAACTGATTGCTTCTGAAGTTAAGTATTTGGTCTGTGTTTGTTGCTTTGCTGGAGACGCTGGTTCAGAAAAATCACTGACATCTCTTATCCCTGGAATAGTTCTCATGAATACATTCTGCACCCTCGCCCTCTCTACTGTCTTTCACATGACTGATAAAGTATGAGACTCAGAACTGGTTACAATACTGAAGCTGAAGTCACACCAGTTAAAGCAAAACTAGTTTAACATCACTACCTTTCTCATGTGCTCTGTGTCTCCTGTTTGTAAAGGCTAGAATTCTCTGTGTTGTATTAGCTGAGCTGTCAACCTGTCCTGCAACTTTCACTCATTACTTCACAATACCTGTAGGTCCCACTGCACTCCCCCCACCCTCCACCCCACATCTTCTTCTAAGTTATACATTACACTGTCCCTCCATCTCCTTCCTGTCAAATGCACCACCTTACTCTGTTTCAAGTTATGTTTCAGCAGCTGCCTGGTCCACCTCCCTGTCTGCGTCCTCACAATCATTTCCAAGTTTTGTATCTTTCCCAGTTTTCAGGATTGTGTCCCACACATAATTGTAAATACATTTCAGGAACAGCCCTAACACTGCACCTACTGGATAATGGGGATGCTGTCTCATTAGAGAGAGATGAAGTGATATTGGATTAACCTGAGGGCCACCACTCCCTCAGGCAAGGGGAGAGTCTGAGAAGAAGAGTCCTGCATGAATTAGGGCGGCATGGTGGCTCAGTGGTTAGCACAGGGACCCAGGTTCGATTCCCGCCTCGGGCGACTGTGCGAAGTTTGCACTTTCTCCCCGGGTCTGTGTGGGTTTCCTCCAGGTGCTCCAGTTTCCAATTGGCCATAGTGTTAGGTGCACTAGTTAGGGGTAAAGATAGGATGAGGAATGGGTCTGGGTGGGTTACTCTTCAGAGGGTTGGTGTGGACTTGTTGGGCCGAAGGCCTGTTTCCGTACTGTAGGGAATCTAATCACCTCAGCTTCTGTGGGAATTGAACCCGCGGCTGTTGGCATCGCTGTGCATCACAAACCAACCGTCCAGCCAACTGAGCTAACTGACCTCCCACTCCACTATGAACCATTCCCCAACTCGAAACAAAACAGCTGTAACTCAGATCCTGTGCAGAGAGTATCAGGTCAATCCGATCCAGCAATCCACAAATAACTCCAGTGTGCCAGGGGTCAGTGACACATCCAAATGACAGTGAGTGGATCAAGAGGTGAGCAAATGATCCAAAAGGCATGGGATTGTCAAGATTCATGACATGTCAGGGTGGCACAGTGCCCGGGTTCGATTCTACCCTTGGGCAACTGTCTGTGTGCAGTTTGCACATTCTCCCCGTGTCTATGTGGGTTTCCCTGGGTGCTCTGGCTTCTCCCCATAGTGCAAAGATACGCAGGTCAGATGAATTGGCCATGATAGATTGCCTACAACGTCCAGCGATGTGCAGGCGAGGTGGATAATGGAAAATGCAGGGGTGATAGGCTACAGAACTGGGTCTGAATGGGACGCTTTACGGAG
Source organism: Hemiscyllium ocellatum (assembly GCF_020745735.1). NCBI lineage: Eukaryota > Metazoa > Chordata > Chondrichthyes > Orectolobiformes > Hemiscylliidae > Hemiscyllium > Hemiscyllium ocellatum. The sequence continues at coordinate 73,587,724 of NC_083414.1, read as the reverse complement.
GGTCTGCATGGAATCAGTGGGCTGAATGGCCCGTAAGGATTCTACGACATGAGGGATCAACAATCAATCCATTGGGTTCAGGGATCATCAGCACTGATCAGGAACCGCTCTGCTTTCTCCACTAGCTTCCTAAAGGTAACATGATCAGTGTGCATTTCCGAATGGTGTGGTTGAATAGAAAATAATCTGAATTATTCAATTATTCATGATCACCCTGGTCTGAGCAGGAACTGAACTCTTTCAAACATTAATGGGATACATGAGTTCCCTTTAATGCTGACAACAGATCTACCAGTGTTATAAATCTTTCAAATGGCAAGACATCTGCATCCATCACTGAAGAGAAATCTGATTGATTGTAACGGATGGTGGTCAGATTTTGCGGTGAATGGGAGACACTTGTTGTCTGGAATAAGACAAGATTCTGAAATCCTGTGGATATTACAACTCAGGACAGGCTCAAAGCTTCTGATGTGTGGATGGAAACACAAAGAAGTTGCAGCATCGCAGCATTAAAGTCAGTGAGGTGGTTGTCCTATATTCAAGCAAGGAGAGGAATTCATAGACAAGTGTGACTTTAACCCAGAAATGAAAGGAAACAGATTGTCCAGAGAATTAAACTCCAAGCTACAACCTGGAGTTAGGTTCTTTTGGATATCGTGACAGAAAATAAAAGATGATTTGCTGAAATACTGTATGTGCATATTAACGTTCAAAACTTTGTTTTTACATTTAATATCAGAGAAGTATACATTTCAAGACATTAACACTGGGATGAATGTTATCGGGTGCCTGCTGGGAGTTACTGAGTGGAAGAGTTCCTGGGACATAGGGACAAGGTATCAATGATATCCAAAACAAATCCAACATGATTTCCCACGCCTCAAATTGGTGACCCTCCCTATTACAGCGGGTCTCCTCAAAAATGTCTCTATACTCCATCTCCTCCTCCCTCCATCTCCTCCTCCCCCATCCACTTCCTCCTCCACCCTCCTCCCTATCACCTCCTCCTACCTCCACACTCTCCTCCTTCCTCCACCTTTTTTCTCCCTCCAGTCCTTTCACCTCCTCCAACTCCTCCTCACTCCTCCATCTCCAATCCTCAATCTATTCCTCCCTCCTCTTCCCCTCCACCCACTTCCTCTTCCATCTCCTCCTCCATCCATCCATCCATTTTCTCCTCCACTTCCTCCACCTTCCTCCCCATCCCCTCCTCCTACCTCTACCCTCTCCTCCTCCATCCATCACTTATCCTCCCTCCTCCACCTCCGCCGTCCACTCCTTTCTACTCCTCCAATTCCTCTTCGCTCCTCCATCTCCACTCCTCACTCTATTCTTCCTTCCTCTTCCCCTCCACCACCTCCTCCCCCTCCACCAGCTCATTCCACCTTTCCTCTTCCTCCATCCTCACTCCTTCTCCACTTCCTCCACTCTCCTCCCCACCACCTCCTCCTACCTCCACACTCTCCTCCCTCCAGCCCTTTCTCCTCCTCCACACTCCTCCATCTCCACTCCTCCCTGCATTTTTCCTTCACCACCTCCACCTCATCCTCTTTCCTCCACCACTTCGGCCTCCCTCCATCACTTCCTGCTCCACCTCCTCCTCCCACCTCCACCTTCTCTTCCACCCCCAATTTGAAAGCTCCAGTGATATTTTAGCAAATGTTTGGAAGTTTAAATACTAGAACAGTCTCTCCCTATTTGGATTTTTAAAATTCACTCATGGAAGGTGGGCATTGCTGGCTGGGCCAGCATTTATTGCCCATCCCTAGTTACCATTGAGAAGGTGGCATTGAGCTGCCTTCTTGAACTGCTGCAGTCCATTTGCTGAAGATTGACCCACAATGCCCTTAGGATTCCAAGATTTTGACCCAGTGATACTGAAGGAGCGGTGATATTTTTCCAAGTCAGGATGGGAAATGGCTTGAAGGGAAGTTGCTGTGGGTGGTGTTCCCATGTATCAAACCATTGTCCTTCTAGATGTAAGTGGTCATGGGTTTGGAAGGTGTTATCTGAGGATCTTTGGTGAATGTTTGCAGTGTATCTTGTAGACGGTGCACACTACTGCTACTGAGCATCAGTGGTGGAGGGAATGGGTGCATATGATGTGGTGCCAATCAAGGGGTCTGCTTTGTTCTGGATGGTGTCAAGCTTCTTGAGCAGGTTTGGAGGTACATGTGTTGTACTTTGTAGACAATGGACAATTAGGGGGTGAGTTACTTGCCACAGTGTTCCTGGTCTCTGACCTGCTCTTGTAGTCATCACGTTTATGTGGTGAGTCCAGTTGAGTTTCTGGTCAACGGTAACCCTCAGGCTCTTGAAACTGGGAATTTTAGTAATAGTAATTAGGGGGGGTGGCACTGTGGCACAGTGGTTAGTGATTCCAGAGGGAAGCAGCAGCTGAAGATGGTTGGGCCGAGGATACCAGCCTGAGAGGTCCTGAAGCTGAGATGACCAACCTCCAAAAACCACGCCCATCTTCCCATGTGCCAGGAGTGGCACCAATCAGCAGAGAGTTTGCCCCCGATACCATGTGCCATATACACCCAATCAGGCCTGTCTCCTTGATTTGAAAGACTTTCTCAGTGGGTATTATTTTTAATTAAATTTTCATAATTGTCTTCAAATAAATAGGGAATAGAACATACAACAAAGAACAGTACAGCACACTACAGGCCCTACGGCCCACGATGTTGTGTCATTTATTTTAATCTAAGATCAAGCTAACCTACACATCCCTCGATTTACATCTCCCCTATACCTTCCTCCAATCACCTTAAAATTATGACCTCTCGTAACTGCCATTTCTGCCCTCGGGAAAAGTCTCTGGCTATCTATTCTATCTATGCCTCTCATTACCTTGAACACCTCTATCAAGTCACCTCTCATCCTTCTTTTCCCCAGTGGGAAAAGCCCTAGCTCACTCAACCTCTATTCGTAAGACATGCCCTCCAATCCATGCAACATCCGTGGTAAATCTCCTCTGCACCCTCTGTAAAGCATTTACATCCTTCCTGTAATGAGGTGACCAAAACTGGACACAATATTCCACGTGTGGTCTAATCAGGGTTTTCTAGAGCTGCAACAAAACCTCACGGCTCTTAAACTCACTCCCCCTGTTAATGAAAGCCAAAACACCACATGCTTTCTTAACAACCCTATCAACTTGGGTGGCAACTTAGAGTAATCTATGTATGTGGATCCCAAAATTACACTGTTCCTCCACACTGCCACGAATCCTGTCTTTAACCCTATAATCAGCATTCAAATTCAACCTTCCAAAATGAATCACTTCACATTTATCGAGGTTGAACTCTATCTACCACTTCTCAGCCCAGATCTGCATCGTCAATGTCTTCATGTAGCCTGCAACAGCCCTCGACACTATCAACAACCTTTGTGTCATCGGCAAACTTACTAATGCACCCTTCCACTTCTTCATCCAAGTAACTTATAATACCTATAAGCAGAGACCCAAGAACAGAGCGCTGTGGGACATCACTGGTCACCTACCTCCAGGCAGAATACTTTCCATCCACTACCACTCGCTGTCTTCTATTGGCCAGCCAATTCTGTATCCAGACAGCCACATTTCCCTGTATCCCATACCTTCTTACTTTCTGAATGAGACTACAATGGGGAACCTTATCAAAGGCCTTACTGAAATTCATATCCACCACATCCACTGTTTGTCAACTTGTCACATCCTCAAAGAACTCAATAAGATTTGTGAGACATGACCTGCCCTCACAAAGTCATGCTGACTACCCTTAATTAAATTGTGTTTTCCAAATAGTCATAATTCCTATCTCTCAGAATCCTTTCCAGTGCCTTGCTTACCACAGACATAAGACGGACTGGTCTGTAATTCCCAGGGATTTCCCCATTTCCTTTCTTGAACAGAGGAACAACATTCACCTCCCTCAATCACCCAGTGCTACTGCCCGTGAAGAGTGAGAATGCAAAGATCATCGCCAGAGGCACAGAAATCTCATTCCTCACTTCACATAGTGCGCTTTGATTTATCTGGTCCAACCCTGGGAACTTATCTATCTTGATGCTTCCCAGAATTTCCAGCACCCACTTTCTTAATATCAATCTGTTCAAGCCTATTAACCTGGTCCACGGTGTTTTCACTATCAACACGGCCCCTCTCTCTAATGAATACTGAAGCAAAAAAACTCATTTAGGGACTCCCCTACCTCTTCAGACTCCAGGCACAAGTTCCCTCCAATATCCTTGATCAGCCTTTCTCTCTGATCATTCTCTTATTCCTCATGTCAGTGTTGAATGTTCCAACCATGGCTCAAACACTGTGCTGTTTCCCTAGAGTTATTAGATTAGATTACTTACAATGTGGAAACAGCCCTTCAGCCCAACAAGTCCACACCAACCCACCACCCACCCAGGCCCATTCCCCTACATTTATCCCTTCACCTAACACTACGGGCAACTTTGTATGGCCAATTCACCTAACCTGCACATTTTTGGACTCACGCAGACACGGGGAGAATGTGGAAACTCCACACAGAGAGTCGCCTGAGGCGGGAATTGAACCCGGGTCTCTGGTGCTGTGAGGTAGCAGTGCTAACCACTGTGCCACCGTGCCACCCAGTTATGCAACAGTGTTCTTTTTAAATCAACCAGCACTCATACTAATACTTTCCGAGTATCGATATCTCTGGCATTGTTCGTTCTTTAAGTCCTTATTGAGAAAGAGGGAAAGCGGGCAGAGACAGAAGAGGAGGAGAAGGAAGGGGGGGAGGAAGAAGGGATGCAGAGAAATGAGGAAACAGGGAGAGAGAGAGCAAATGAGAGTGGAGGGGAGAAAGAGAGAAGAGCAGGAGGAAAGACAGACATGGAGAGTGAGGACAATTGGCTTGTGGAGAGAAAGAGGGACATAAACACTCCAAAGATCCTGGAAGGAGGCACTGACACCAAGGTTGTGCTTCACAGGTGAAGGGGAAACCTGCATAAACACCATCACCTCCATCAACATCAGGGAAGCTTCCCCCAATATCACATTCTCAGGATCATGGCAATGCATCCCTACCCCCTGGTAGCAGCAACTATAATTGAATTTTACATTTGTTATGAGAAAGAGGAGATTGGGTCCAATATAAAAAAAAGACAGTTATGAGTACATGAAAGCAGTTCTTGCCATAGTGCATTGGGAGATTAAGTTAAGGCACAATCAATAGCTATGCAGACAAAAGACATTTAAGGAGATATTTCAGAGTACACAGAATAGACATAATCCGATGAGAAATAAAAATCTCAAGGTGGGGGGAAATCCACAATTCCCGGTTAACTAAAAGATTTAAAGGCCATATCAAATTTAAAGAAAATACATACAATTGCACAAAAGTTAGTAGCAGGTCAGAAGTTTGGACAGAAACAGAAAAAAAATAACAAAAATGACTAAAAGGACAAATAAAAAGGAAAAGCTTAATATATGAAAGAATGCTTGATAGAAATAGAAAACTGTTCTAAGAGTTTCCATAGATATTTAAAAGCAAGTCATTAACAATTAATTTTTGTTCTTATATCAAGTGAGTCTGGCAAATTAATAATTGGAAAATAAGGAGGTGGCAGATGAATTGGACAGGTATTTCACATTAAGATTTACCATGCAGGATGTAGTAATGTCCCAGAAATAGCTTTAAATCAGAAAATGGAAGAAAGGCAGGAACTTAAGGGAATTACTGTCACCTCATATAAATTGTCGGAAAGGTGTGCTGTCAAGTCTTTGACCCCAATTGGGCTTTATCAAGGATAAAAAAAGGATTGGAAGTAGCTTAGTTGATGAATTAATTTTAATTTTCCAAAATTCCTTAGTATCATGGAACATACCACCAGATCACAAAATAGCAAATGTAATAAAGAGGAAAATAGACACAAAACAGGCCATTTAGCTCAATATTTGGGTCAGGGAAGATGTTAGAAGCTATTACTGAAGATGTTTTTACAGGACACTTGGACAATTTGAAGGTAATTAAACAGATTCAACATACTTTAGGGAAGGGGAAATCACGTTTAACTGATTTACTTGAGTGTGTTGAGGAGGTGGCATGTAAGGCTACCTCATGGGCATACTGCACTTTGAGTTCTACAAGGTTTTTGATCAGACGGCACATCAAGGTCATTTCTGGAAAATAAAAGTCTGTTGCGCAGGGAATCACATATTGGCATCAATAGGGCATCGGTTAGTGAACAAGAAACAGCATGAATTGATCATTTTCTGGTTGGCAAGATGTAATTAATGGCATGTCACAGGATTCCGTCTGATGCAATCTAACACTTAACTGAATGGTTCTTCAAAAACTGGTACAGATATCAAAAGTTCTTGTTTAATTACACATTGAGGTTTTCCTACTATCTGACATGTTTGACTTGTTTTACAGAACTGCACTATGTTATTATAAAGTCTTGGCCATGTAAAATACTTGTTATTGATACCTGGATTTTCCATATTCCTAAATGCCCTGCCACAGGAAGTTATGCTATTCACAGTGTCTAGTTACAACGATTTGATGAAGAACTGGGTGACAGTGGTTAGCACTGCTGCCATATAGCACCTGAGATCCACGTTTGTTTCCACCCTCAGGCAACTGTGTGGAGTTTTCACATTCCCCCCGTGTCTCCGGTTTCTTCCCACAGTCCAAAGATGTGCAGGTTAGGTGGATTAGCCACGAGGAATGCAGGGTAACAGGGATAGGGTGGATCTGGGTGGGATGGGACTCGACGCCACACTGTAGAGATTTGACAATTAAGAAATGTTTCTGTCCACTGGCGAATGAGAGCTAAATAATTCACAACTTATTTCTGAATTTGACTTCTCTCTGTGTGCTGGACAACCTCCTGTTACCAAAGGCGGTCCCTCTGCTACAAGGGTAAAAATCACACCACACCGGGTTATAGTCCAACAAGTTTAATTGGAAGCACTAGCTTTCGGAGCGCTACTCCTTCATCAGGTGGTTGTGGAGGACACAATTGTAAGGCACAGAATTTCGTGACTTGCAACACATTATCAACGAGGTTGAGCACCTCACCAAGACCTTCCCCACACCTCCACTACTCGCCTTTAAACAACCGCCAAACCTCAAATAGATCATTATTCGGAGCAAGCTGCCTGGCTTCCATACAACCCTGTCATGGTAGGCGCTGCAAGACATGTCAGAGTATGGGCATCGATACCCACCATTACACGTGGGGACATCTCCCCCCAATAATGTGGCAGGTACTCATGTGACTCAGCCAACGTTGTCTATCTTATAGGTTGCAGGCAAGGATGCCCGGGGGCATGATACATTGGGGAAACCGAGCAAAGGCTACGACAATGGATGAATGGGCACCGCACAACAATCAACAGACAGGAGTGGGGGTGGGTGGTTGTGAGTGTCTGTGACAGAGAGTGTAAATGTGTATGCGTGAGTGTAGAGTGGTCTAAGTCTCTGAAAGGATGCATGTGGGAGGGTGTGTGTCTCTAAGGGTGTGTGTGAGTGTAGAGTGTCAGTTGGGGAACACTTCAGTGGTCCAGGACATTCAACCTCAGACCTTCGGGTGACCATTCTCCAAGGCGAACTTCGGGACAGGCAGCAGCGAAATGTGAGCAGAGGCTGATAGCTAAGTTCGGTACCCATAGGGAGGGCCTCAACCAGGACCTTGGGTTCATGTCACACTACAGGTGACCATCATTGCACTATACACACACACAGATACTCCTACACACACCCACATGCACACTCTTACACACACATACACACAGACACGCACACTCCCACACTCATACATTCATCCTCTCACAGACTTAGACCACTCTACACTCACGCACACACATATATATACTCTCTCGCACACTCACAACCCCCCAACCCAGACAGACAGACACACACACACACACACACACACACACACACACACATACATATACGTTTGTGGGGTGAATTTGTACTAGCAGAGTTACATTGTACTGTGCTCAAAAACTGCATGAATTAATATAAGACTCTGTTATCTCACTTTTTAGATTAGAATCAGTCTAAACATTATGGCACAGACCGAGAACACCTTCAACATATTGTCGAGCTAACACCAATTGTTACCTGAGATTGTAACATTTTTTAAAAAGTTTTGTGATTTACACATGAAAGAAGTGAAACTAACATGGTATTCGAACAGATGAAAGACTCAACAGACAATCAGTATTTTTCGATGTATAATTTCAGTTACATCACACTGTAAACGTTTGCCATAAATTCTGTGTCTTACAACTGTGTCCTCCACAACCACCTGATGAAGGAGCAGCGCTCTGAAAGCTAGTGCTTCCAATTAAACCTGTTGGACTATAACCTGGTGTTGTGTGATTTTTAACTTTATCCAACACCAGCGTCTCCAAATCATGACCTCTGCTTTGAGGATGACTGGTGATGTGGGAAATATTCTACCAGGATCAGGAATGGATTAGGTTGGAGGAAATAATACAGTTATCTCCTCCTTAGCCAATCCGTCCGGTTCAAGGATAACTAATTTTCACTCCGGTTTGGTGAGTTATGAGGTGATTGTTCAATTCTATGTGGAGACACTGCCACATGAGATGCATGGTATTTAGAGGGACACTAGGCTACAACAGGCTGATGAGGGGCAGGAAGATGGAGGGAAAGGGAGATGAGGGACAGGCAGATCTTGCATTTGTCCCATCTTTATTTCCAAGGTACTCCTAGAAATATTCCTCTTGGTCCTGATCAAACACCTCATCAGAAGGATTTGTGATGGACTTGATGTTTTGAAAGGAGTCACAGCCCATCTTCTATCCCACCCTTCCTGATCACCCAGAGCACAAGCTCTCCGTCTCATTTACCTCGCTTGTGGATAGATGTTCTCGGATAAGTCCCTGTTTCCCAGTCCCAGTGATATGGCTTGCTGCTGGGACTCATACTTCTGCAGAACACAACCATCACCCAGCTCTTTCCTTATGACCCTTGAGTGGGACATGGGCATCACCAGAAACACCAGCCATTGTTTCCCTACCTTCTTTGCCCTTGCTCATTCAACCATATCAGAGGGAAGTTAGGAGTCAATCACACCGCTTGGGTCTAGAATCAAAAGTAGATCAGACCAGGTAAGGGCAGCAGATTTCCCTAAAGGACATGAGTGAACTAGCCAGGGTTCTGCAACAATTGACAGTAATTGTTACAGTCATTATTTACTGAGCTTACTAGTTTACTCCTTCAGTAACCTCACCATGACACCACAATCTTCCCCTCAATAACAACCCAGATGGTTCATTTCCTTCAGTGTGAGAGATAACATTCATGCAATAAGCTGCAACAATTATAGCCTGAGTGTAAGAACGTCACATTGGAAACTGGGGACTGTGGAAAGTTGTTACAGCCTCGTGTCTAATTATAATCTCAACCTGAATTCATTGGAACGGTGTAGGTTAGACGGGCATCAGATTATTTTCACAGGTCGATGTAACATCGAGGGTCAAAGGGCCTGTACTGCGCTGTAATGTTTAATATGTGTTCTATATTTGTGGGAAATCTCAGGAATTGTTGAACGCATTCAGCCAAAACTAGCTGTAACCACGTGGCAATCCGATTTTCCTTTGTGTGCTCATGAAGATCCAAAGCACGTAAACCCACTCGTTAAAGGTTCCTGAGAAAATTTTTGCCTAAACGATTGTTCATTATTGTGTATATCACGTTAGTTGCTGTTATTGAGGTGTTGAGCAGACTTACAGTCTAAAGTTCATGAAGCATGGATTCTTTATTCCACTGGCATCAGGCTATTACAAACAAGCAGGGAAATTAAGGATACACAAGGACTAAATGCACTTTGCACATTGAATGCCTATGTGGGTGACAGTGGACTGAGGAATTCTTATTCTGTCTCCTTCCCTTCCCACCAACCCCCTCTCCAACCAACACCCTCTTCGGTTCTCAATGCCTGAAGACCAACCCCATAAGAACAGATTACGATGCTAAATTCATTGATCACCAGTTCCGACATGCCACAGCAAGAAACCGTAATGACCTCCTCAGGAGACAGACACGGGATGCAACCGATAGGATACCTTTCGTTGTCCAGTACTTCCCGGGAATGGTGAAACTACGCCATGTTCTTCGCATCCTGCAACACATTGTCAATGAAGATGAGCACCTCACCAAGACCTTCCCTATACCTCCATTTCTCACCTTTAAGACCATAAGACATAGGAGTGGAAGTAAGGCCATTCGGCCCATCGAGTCCACTCCGCCATTCAATCATGGCTGATGGACATTTCAACACCACTTACCCACACTCTCCCCATAGACCTTAATTCCTTGCGAGATTAAGAATTCATCAATCACTGCATGGAAGCATTTAATGTTCCGGCCTCCACTGTGCTCCTTGACAATGAATTTCACAGGCCCACCACTATCTGGCTGAAGAAGTGTCTCTCATTTCCGTTTTAAATTGACCCCCTCTAAATCTAAGGCTGTGCCCACAAGTCCTAGTATCCCTGCCTGACAGAAACAATCTCCCAGCAACCACCTTCAGTAAGGTGTTCGACAAGGTTCCCCATGGGAGACTGATTAGCAAGGTTAGATCTCATGGAATACAGGGAGAACTAGCCATTTGGATACAGAACTGGCTCAAAGGTAGAAGACAGAGGGTGGTGGTGGAGGGTTGTTTTTCAGACTGGAGGCCTGTGACCAGTGGAGTGCCACAAGGATCAATAATGGGTCCTCCACTTTTTGTCATTTACATAAACGATTTGGATGCGAGCATAAGAGGTACAGTTAGTAAGTTTGCAGTTGACACCAAAATTGGAGGTGTAGTGGACAGCGAAGAGGATTACCTCAGATTACAACAGGATCTGGACCAGATGGGCCAATGGACTGAGAAATGGCAGATGGAGTTTTAATTCAGATAACTGTGAGGTGCTGCATTTTGGAAAGGCAAATCAGAGCAGGGCTTATACAATTAATGGTAAGGTCCTAGGGAGTGTTGCTGAACAAAGAGACCTTGGAGTGCAGGTTCATAGCTCCTTGAAAGTGGAGTCGCAGGTAGATAGGGTAGTGAAGAACGCGTTTGGTATGCTTTCCTTTATTGGTCAGAGTATTGAGTACAGGGGTTGGGAGGTCATGTTGCGGCTGTACAGGACATTGGTTAGGCCACTGTTGGAATATTGCGTGCAATTCTGGTCTCCTTCCTATCGGAAAGATGTTGTGAAACTTGAAAGGGCTCAGAAAAACTTTACAAGGATGTTGCCAGAGTTGGAGGATTTGAGCTATAGGGATAGGCTGAACAGGCTGAGGCTGTTTTCCCCGAAGTGTCGGAGGCTGAGGGGTGACCTTATAGAGGTTTACAAAATTATGAGGGGCATGGATAGGGTAAATAGGCAAAGTCTTTTCCCTGGGATCGGGGAGTCCAGATCTAGAGGGCATAGGTTTAGGGTGAGAGGGGAAAGATATAAAAGAGACCTAAGGGGCAACATTTTCATGCAGAGGGTGGTATGTGTATAGAATGAGCTGCCAGAGGAAGTCATGGAGGCTGGTACAATTGCAACATTTAAGAGGCATTTGGATGGGTACATGAATAGGAAGGGTTTGGAGGGATATGGGCCGGGTGCTGGCAGGTGGGACTAGATTGGGTTGGGATATCCGGTCAGCATGGATGGGTTGGACCGAAGGGTCTGTTTCCATGCTGTACATCTCTATGACTCTATATTTACATGGATACCACCATTACACATGGGGACCCCACCCACCTGTACTTGGCAGGTACTCATGTGACTCGGCCAACGTTGTCTGTCTCATACGCTGCAGGTTGAGATGCCCCAAGGTTTGATACATTGGCAAGACCAAGCAGACTCCATAACAGATCAATGGACACCGCATAACAGTCACCAGACAAGAAAGACCCTCCCGGTCAGAAAACACTTCAGTGGTTAGGGACATTCAGCCTTGGATGTTCAGGTGAATGTCCACCAAGGCACTTGGGCATACACAACAACACAAGCAGAGGCTGATAGCCAAGTATGGTACCCATGAGGATCGCCTCAACTGGGACCTTGGGTTCATGTCACATTACAGATGACCCTATTACACTACACACTCACACTCACACACATACAAACACACTCATACAAACTCACACAGACTCTCTCTCTCAGACACTTACCCACGCGCACACCCTCTGACAGGCATATACTCCATTACACACACACACACTCTCTGTCTCACTCCCTCACAGGATCATACACATACCATATATAAGTCTATGGGGTGAATTTGCATTTGCAGAATTGTATTTGCAGATACATTGTATTTTGCTGAAAAAGCACACAATCTGTAGGCAGTCAATCGATGTGACATTTTATAAATTCTTATTTTGAAATTAGAACCAGTCTGAGTGAAGATTGGAATCCAGACAGACTCTAATCTCACACCTTTAATGCATTATCTGAGCCGAGATGTCACTTTCTTAATTAAAACTTTAATTTATCTCAGGAATGTGACTTGAAAGAAATTCTGGGATTTACATATTAATGAATCGAAACCTGTAACCTATTCTAAAAGATGGAAGGCTTAATAACAATCTAGGTTTGTTCAATATATCGCATCAGTTGTATGACACTATGATCTTTTGCTATAAATACTATGTCCTATGATCCTGCTCCACTAGCTACCTGATGAGGGAGTAGCGCTCCAAAAGCCAGTACTTCCACACTAACCTGATGGACTATAACCTGGTGTTGTGTGATTTTAAC